>NW_019100780.1:605652-632716 GCF_001856785.1 Myzus persicae
TTTATAATACAATATTATTTTAAGATAATAAGATTTAAATATATCACTGCTGCAATTTAACTATGCTACTAGTATTAAAGTTAAATATAAAAAAAAAATTGTATTAAATAATAATATAGGTACATACCATATGAAATGGTCTTCGATTTTTTTTAATACTTAGGGGTGAGTGGGTGGGTGTTTAACGTGGAAGTGAAAAACAATGACTAAATGATAATTATACCAGGTAAATAGTAATAGTCGTGATAATTGTATTTGTGTTAATTATAAATTGTTGGTGACATGAGCGTGACACGCAGTAACACCTACTTTATGCTTGACTTTTGTACTCTCTAAGCTATTGAATCTCTCTAAAATAGATTCAAATTAGATTTGTCGAGGTACTAAAGTGTGTGTCTGTCGATTCTATGCTCGTTCTTTTAGAAATAAAATTACCATCAGGATTTTTGATATACCGTAGAGCTATTCGGTTTAAATAAGCTACATTAACTGTAGGTATTTACGTATATCTCAGCACTGTCTCTCTTTAAAAGGCAAGCCCGTAGAAGACTTGAAATAATATTCAAACTTGGGTTTCAGATCGGAAACACTTTTATTCAGGTATTAAACAAACATAAAAAAAATACTAATTTGAAAACATTTAATCCGTTGTATGACCGTCAATCTCTTCTCCAGTATAATCGTCGTACCGACGACAAGAACAGGACTACTATGATATTTTATAGCAAAGTATTAATGTCACCTCAGCACATCTTGGCCTGAGTTATTTTTAATTAGTTGCAAAAAATATTTCCACCTAAATTACATAATATATATATATATTGAATAATATTGAATTGTATAAAAATAATATTGACTGTCTACAAATTACAATGTACTTACGACTTATTTAAATCTTAATATCTACTTATAATAATATATTAATTTATTAATCTTTGTTTGTATAGTAAATACATAATGGCGTATATCCACTCATAAAGATTAAAAAATATTAATTAAGTATCTGATATTTGTTATACAAATTATGAATGATTAAAAATAATGATGAATAATTAATTGTTATTGATAAGTATACAGTATAATATTATGTTCACTAAAAATTAAATGTATTCCTAACTTTGTTAAAATGATTTTATTATTTAGTATTAGTATTTCCATAACTTTTTGCCAGCACCGATATTATACTATACGTTAAATGCATAACCTAAAATAAAAAACAAAATAAAATAAGTAATGTGAACTCAATAAAAATTTACAAGTGTATAATTTATTATAAGAAATTTATTTTAAATTAACAAAAATTAAAAAAATTAAATAAAAATAAAATACCTAGGTATATTAGGATAATGTATTATATTGTTTATAGTTTTATACTATTACAATCATTGGTGGGCCTCCGCCACATAGATATTTTTTAAAATTTGTAATAAGCTGAATTACAATTAAGTAGTCTTATTCACATGTAAAATTATGAAATCTCCTTAACGGATTTGAAACTTATACAAATTACTAAAATTAGTATTATTTTTCTTATGTTCATATTTTTTTTAATGTTTACCTAATATAGGTACCTACAAATATACAGTTAGTATTTTCTCAAAAAAAGTTATTAGGGTTTTTAAACTAAACAATTAAAAAGGTCAGTAGAAACGTGATTATTTGTGATGCTTCGAAAATAAACAAGGATAATACAAATTAATACATACACTTGCAAACATTTCTAAGTTTACTATTTTTCTTAATGATATTTTTAGTTTCAGTTTTTCCGCATCATTCATTCGCATAGTAAATAATAACATCTTTTTATAACTGATACTCATTGCTGTCCAATCACTACTATACAATGCAAAGTTCATTGAATCCTTCTGAAATAAAGAATTTGGCAATATTATGAATTACTTCATGGCTAAATGTTTATCATTATTCTATTGTTCAATAGAATAATTTCAAAATTGTATTTATTTTTTTTATCGGTAATCGTAATTATTGTATTAAAATTCACGAATAAAATATAATAATTAACTGTAAAAGAAATAAGTATCGATTACTTATTACGGCCACCAGATTTCTTTATTTTGAATGTTATACTCAAGATTCTGAGAGGACAACTTCAACCTACTGTGCTACTACTATTTTAGTAAAATAAATTACTTGAATTACATTTTACATTTATCATATTATAATATATAATCATATTCAATACATTTAGTTAAGTCTAACAGACTGTCTTCGCTCAGAATCGTTTTAAGTATACAATGATATAAATATAATATATAATATCACTGAATTAAAATAATTTTGAATATTCATTGTACTAACCCACACGACACCTAAAGTACAGCAGTGCACTACCAACTTTCCCACTTTTTTAATATTTATTATTATTGACATAAGTTCTTTCATATTGCATTCAAAATATGGCAGAGTCTAAATTAGAATTAGAAAATTATTAGAAAAACTTTACATACTTGATAATTTATATCGCTATATAAATAGCACGTGATGAATAAATGTATAATATTTGGTGCTACGGTTACAACCAGTTTTATTATCGGAACTGATAATAAAGAAAACCCATTGTAATGGTTCTAAAAAAAAATATATATCTATTAAATGAAAATGTCTAAGTCTTAGTTTTAGGAGTGCTTACTATAAAAATCATATAAGCTTGAAGTATAATTAACATCGATTGAGCAGCTAGTTGAACATATGTCACTGGTTGAAATATTTTATATATTTCTTTTATTTTTCTGAAATGATGATAAAATTACTTATAAGAACTCCAATCAGAAATCAAACATAAATAAAAAAATAATTTAAACAAATATGGGTATTGCATAGTTAGATGTATCAAATAATCAAACCATAAAATAACCAATATTTACTTGAACATATTTTGTTGGTCTTGAATTAATAGTTTTAAATTAAAAATGGCTTCTAAATCATTATCTTTAAGATTTTTTACATCACCTGAATACAACCATCAGTTAAATAAAATTAAAATAATATTATTTTGAAACTCAATATTACATCGTATTAAAAAGATAATTAATTTGAGTACTACTTACCCTTTCTATCGTTTAGACTGATGTAGGAAACAGCAATTGTTTTCAGTTGGAATGCAATTGAAATGCATATTGAAATCACAAAAGTATCGTAAGCCACTGTACCATGACCCCAAAACACGACTTGGAGCATTTCAACGACGTAAAAATATAAAAAATGTTCATTGTAGGATTCTCCACTGATTGGATACACGTAATTAAGGGAATTATAGCGGAATCGGCGTATTTCATCATCTTTGAATTTAACATTCAAATAAACGTCTTTGACAAAAAATGGTGATATACACCAAGCAACGGTAACAGAAGACCAAAGTATGACAAAAAGGATTGTTGTTGAAATCGATTTAGCTCTAGCGTTTTGAAGTATTTCTTTTTTATGGCCTGTGTATGATAGGAAATTGATGGATGTCATATCCAAATTATTCCAAATTGTCTTTGAATTTCTGGATACCCAAAATATTTTAAAAGTTGAAAAAAAAATTGCGACAACCAACATAAAGTGACTCATTAGTTCATTAGTGTTATCCAGATAATAATATGAGCTCGAAAAAAGAAACGAGACTGAGAGTACACCAGTCATAACTTCTATTGCAGCTGCAACTTTATAAGCGTTGAATCCAAAACACTTTGGGGCGCTTGGATATATCAGTTGATAGAAACCAGTAATTTTCATTAACCTCAGATTAAATATATAGTTTTTCTCATCATTGAAATTCATATTATTTTCGAAATATTTGAAATACACTAAAAAAATAATAATTAATAATATATATTATTATATGCCTTGTAATTTTGTAACAGTATTAAGCAAACACTCATTACCTCGATAAGAATTAACGTTATTTTGACAATAATTTCTTAAATAGATACCTAATGTGAAGTCATAAAAAAAATGTTTTATTTTTATCAGTATATAATATTTTAGTTATTTAGTTTTTTGATAGACAGCATACAATTTTCATATTCCAAATCAGATCTGAAAATTGTAATACTTAAAAATGAACATTTCGAAACGAGAGTTTCATAACGTTGTTATATTAATTAATTGTAACTTTTAACTTAGATAAGTATTTAAATTTTAAAGTTTTGATGAGAAGAATGGAGTGAATCTTCAAGGACACTCTGTAATATTATGTTAGTCCTATTTTACCACTTCACCTACAACACTACTACTATACGCAAATCTTTAAAAACTTTTAAGTTATGACTAATGATTTATCATGGTACTCGTTAGAAAATCTATGTTTGTGTACTGAAATTTTCAGAAAAATATTCTGCTTTGGAATATGAAAATTAAAAATATGTACGTTGTTATTGAAAAAACTAGATGTTAGAAATTAGATGCGATAACTTGAAATTATGTAAAATATTTTCAAAAAACATTAATGCTTTACAAGGTACTTAGTGGGTGTTTACAGTTTACTGTTAAAATAATCACCTTGTATAAGGACAAATCTTGTTTCAAATAAATGTAAAATGCGTATTTTTGAAAATCATTTTGGTACCTATGAGGATTTAATCATAACAAAAAACTTTAAAAACTTAAATGATTATTAATAGTTTCTGGCTTATGGTCTGAAATTAAAGCATTTCAGTTGTGAAAAAAATAATGTAGATACTATAGTCGAATCGGTAGAAACACAACTGAAAATATAATTTCTTTGCAAAATAAACTAAATAAACGTTTTCATATTCATGTTATACGTTACCTATTAATTTATTGTTTGTTAATAATTACCTTTTATTTAATTAATACACGAGGACCTGGTTTTTAAATGGGTTTTTTTTTCAAATATTCATTTAACGAATGAAGACATAATATTAACAACATGGGAATATAATTGAATGATAATAATTATTATACTAAATATTTTATTCTTAAAAATTATTTCTATGACACAAAAAAAAAATCGTTGATTGCCCTTAATATGGATTAAAAAATAAAAAGTTTTTATTAATACAGCGTATTTATAGGTACATAATATTGTATTTATTATGACAACGAGTTTCACTAAAAAAGACGTTATAAGTCTTATAACCGTACTTGTTGTCTCCGTCTTACAAACACACAGTGTTGCATAACAAATTTTACGCTCAGAATAAATGATCCGTTTAACTATGTCATTTTTTAAATTTTTTAAATGAATACCTCATAAGTGCAATGTTGCCAGGAGGAAATTCTTAACTTTCAATCTATCTTCTAAAAAATTTAGATTTCCTTTTTGAAATCAGTATTTTTTTTTAGTTTATTTCTGTGAGAACATTCTGCAGCGGATTCGAAAGAATCGATAAAAATTCTCCAGTCATGTAACCATTTTTCTGTAAGGTCAATCTGTATTTAAATTTTTTCGATGTCTCTGGTGGAGTAGAAAATAGTGTCGTCGGCGAAGAGTGCAGTTTTGAAATTGGGCAATCTGGGTTTCCATGTCATTGATGAAGAAACAAAAGAAACGAGAAGGAAGATATGAACCTTGAGGCACGCCTGCGTGGATTTTGCAAGAGGTAGACGTTTTGACTTCAATTTTAATCTAGAAGTGTCTGTCCGTAAGGAAAGAAGTAAGAATAGTGATAAGGTCGTGAGCACATTGAAGTCAATCAGCTTGCTGATAGGGCCGTCGTGTCAGATCTTGTCAAAGGCTTTTTCAACGTCTATAACAGGATGCAGCTGTTTTCATTCTTGTATTGAGACTTAGAGAAATATCGTCAATGACTCTGAGGAGTTGAGTGGTGTTGCTGTGAGCATTTCTGAAACCATATTGGTCAGGACAGATTTTAGAGACGGTGAGAATTTTTAGTCTGACGAGAAAAAGTTTTTCCAGAACTTTGGACATCGTGTTTAGGAGAGAGATCGGACGATGATTAACTGTTTTGGTTAGGTCCTTGCCAAGTTCAGGAATGGTGATGACGATGGCGTGCTTTCAACAAGGAAAGGAACGAATTTCTTTTTTTAGGGAACTTGTAAAACACTGCAGTAAATGCTAGTACCTATTGGTGTATTAAAATTAATTAACTGGATTCATTGCCTCTGATAAAGTTTAATTTATTAAATATTCAATTTGAATAATTCCTACACAATTATTCTAAGAGAAGACATAATAGTAAATGAAGTAGAAGGTCAATGTAGTATTTATATTATAATAATTTTATTTTTGTGAGTTCGTAATAATATTGCTACATTGCTGTAATTTTTTAACATATAGATATGTTTATACATTTTTGTGTATTGTTTTTGGACTGAAACAACAGTTTTTATCAGCATAGAAACCCAAATCAACAATACAAACAAAAACTTATCTATGATTCAATAATTTTATTCTCAGAGGAAAAATATCTTGTGGCATGTTATTTTTTTTTCCTTGACGCGTTGAAGTAGAATGACCATTCTAAAAGGTGTATTACAGTCGTTATAATCATATTAGCTGCAGATTACATATATTTGCCATACTATTACAATTTCATCGTTGTGTTGTAGTCAGCGAAATATTTTCAATACGTGCACCTACTAATTTCTTACATCAGTTTCAATCTGTCTATCTGTATCGGTTTGCCAGAACTGATGTTATTTTGTAAGTAGTATGAATTACCTGAAAAAATAAAACGTAATCGTTATTAATACATTTCTATATATAAAAGTAATCTATGTATTATTATACATAAATATAAAAGGATAACATTACTGACTGACTTTTAACACACAGATCAAACCACTGATGGATCGGATGACATTTGGCATACTATTATGGGGTTCGCGTTCCCTACGAATAGAATTTCGGAAATTCAACCTCTAAAAAGGGAATATAGAGGGTTTTAAGAATACAACAGTGGCTCCATTTGTTCAGTAAAATCAAATTTAAAAATATATCAGTGGTGCAATTATTTAAGTAACATAAAGTATAACTCTACAGTTGTAACAGATTTCCTTAATTTGCCACTGAATGACAAAATATACGAACTTTAAGTTTAGAATCCTCCCTAAGAATATGACGCATACATTTTTTTAAAAGAAATCCAAATCTTCGTTTGGGCAACACTGGATGGTGTAACTATAGTATAATGTAATAATAATGTAAAAAATAAAAATAACTTTGCGTATAGTTACGTTTGTGAACAGTTGTAAGTTGACTATTATTTGTGCAGTTGCTTTTAGTTTCAAATTTTCCGAGTTATTTATTTGCATTGAAAGTAATAATAATTTCTTAAACGTGATGTTTTTTTCTGTCCAATTAGAATCATATAAGGCAAAATTAATATTGTTTTTCTGAAATACAGTCATAAGTATTACAACATAATAAACAATTGTGAAATAAGTCTTAATTAAAGAAATAAAATATTTTTATTTATTGATCTCTATATTATTTTTTGGTACGATAAGAATATTTTTCCTTAGTATTTGAATTTTTACATGAAGATTTGAAAAAAGGAGTAACTCATTAGTAAAAAAAAGCAATATAAAGGTTACTTATCGAAAAAGGCTAATCAACTCGGATATTGAGCTGTTGAAGTCTCTATCTTATCTCTTATCTTTATCTCTTTTCAATAAAAAAAGAAACGTTAATAATGTACAATATACTACAGCTCATTTGAACTAATTAGATACTATTATTATTACTGTCTATACGTCATGTTAATCCTTTTAGGCGCCCTTTTAATAATTAATTCATTCAAATTCCAAAAATTAAAATTTGAATGAATTAATTATTAAAATGGGATTCCTTTTTCAAATGAGTATCAACCATTAAATTTGTAATACATTGTTAAGGTAATGACTACTTTGAAAACGTTGATGTACCTATATATAATTTGAATATTAATCCATCAACATTTTTTCATTTATAAACATTTTCAGTGTATAATAAATACTAGATCTATTATCACACATATTTTATGGGAATTTTTAAAGAATATTTTTCTTATACGTATTTTCATTTTAATAACTCAGAAACTGCTCATTTCAGTTTTTATTTATCGACATTAAAATCAGCATAATATATATTAACATTCAACATTTTGAAAACAATCATCTGGAAATGTAGGTTAGTTTCATTGTCGATTGTCAACAATTATTTATTTGAAATATTAAATTGTTCAGTGCTTTTTAGTAAACAATTAATACGTAATAGTGGGTAATACCTAAGTGTTGTTATTTTTATGTAATATACTTACACAATTATCAATTATACTAAACATATAACATGTTGAAAATAAGTGGACCATGTTTGTCAATGAAGATAATATTAGTTTAATACTTTCTAGTGAAGTAGGCGAATGCCCACTATTGATATTCTAAAATTAACACACAATTTATTTAGTAGGTCATAATTCATTTTAATACGCTTTGTATAAAATCATAGGTACATACCAATATGGTTAAAAATGGTTGTATTGTTATTAATGTTGATTCGGCAAACAGTTGAAAGATTAAAATTGGACGCAACAAGTTATAAACTTCATTCATTGTCCTAAAATTGTAGTGTGTATGAGATGTTTTAATTTATAAAAAAAAAAAATAATAAGTATATATTTTTTAGTTAGAATCCAAAAAAATATATTAAAAACCAAAAAATAATGATTTTTTCATAACATACTTCATAAATTTTTGATGATCTTGAATTATAAATATTAAGTTGTTGAAGTCATTGAATCTTTCATTTAATGGATTGTTTTTCACGTCTAAAATAGAAACATACTATCATGTATAGATGATAGCTATATATGTGTGTTTTTTTTTTTTTTTTTTTTTATCCTAAGCCCGGCAACTGTGGCCATTAGCTATTAGTAGGTACTGTAGGTTTTTTTATTGATGGTTTGTAGGTTTTTGGAACGGTAGGGGGAACACGTGTGTGTTTGTTTTGGCAGAATTTCGAATGGGGCACCCGTAGGTTTCTGCCATGCCCCGGGGGTGGGGGATGGCAGCACTTGCTCTCCGGTCACCGCGACTTGTCCGGAGAAAAATGCCGCCCGGTGGCCGAGGATCGAACCGCGACCGGCTGCGTCGCAGCGGAAGAGTCAGACCACTCGGTCACCTCGTCCCCATGTGTGTTTTTTTTAGTTGTTATCTTAGCAATTATTATGTATAGCTAAAACTAATATATTATCATGAGTACAGAGTAACATTGAAGGACGTACTCATAATTTTTAATGTTTTCAAAGAAAACTGTAATTTTACATTATAACTATGGACTATAGAGATTCAAATATTAATAATTATTATCATATCACAGTGAAATTACCATAATGTTATTAAATGCTTAGATTGTAAGATTTTATTATGCTAACGTAGCATTATTATTGTATACATAAAAAGTAAAACTTACCAGCACTTTCAAAATCGGTGTCAATATTATTATAGCCTAGTGTTCTGTATGATAATGCAATCGATTTTAACTGGTATGCGATTGTTATACACACAGAAATGACCAAATTATCAAAAACCACCATGGAATAACCATAAAATATTACTCCTATAGTCTCAAGAAAATAAAACACCATGAAATTGTTGTTATAAAATTGAGCTGATACTGGAAACATTAAATTGAGCATGTTGTATCGATATTGGCTGTATGTTTCATCTTTGGCTTTAACATTCATAAAATTGTCTTTAGCTATAATTGGAAATAAAATCCATACTGATATTATTGCTATCCAAGACAATGTGAAAATATTTGAGATTGATATCGATAATTTTCGAGCACTTATAAGTATATATTTTTGTTGGCCTCTATAAGTCAAATAATCTATTGACGTGAAGCTTATAAAGTTCCATAGTGCATTTGAATTGCACATTATAAAGCTCATTTTGATCAATCCAAATAATGTGGCAATTATTAACATGAAATATTTTACGGTTTCGTTAAAATTGTTTAGAGTATAGTATATACTTAAATTACACATAATAAATACTAATGTAAGATATACTAATGCAAGTGTTCCACCTAGTTTGAAAATATTGCAACCGAATGGTTTTGGAGTGTCTGGGTTCAATAACTGATATAATCCGGTCATCTTCATCAATTTTATATTCATTATATATTTTATTCTATTATCTGGCATCATTATTAAATTGATTTTGATTTTCTGTAGTTTCTGTTAAAATAAAAAGAATGGTATATAATATTTTAAGGGGTTTCTAATTAAATTTGAATATTACTCGTGTTGTAGTGCGATGGTTCTCAACTAGTGTGCCGTGATGATACACATAAAAAAAAAAATTTTCGACATGTATTTTAGAATTTTAATGTTATTTATAATATTCTTAGGTCATAATGATTCGAGTGTCGCCGTTTATTAGGAAGTTGTGAAAAAATTTGAGAACAACTGCCGTAATTAGGTCCTAACTAGTAGGTTCATTTAAGTGGGTAGGTATGTTGAGGAGTAGTAGTGTTCACACAGATCCTCCTCTGCTGTCCGTTCAAACGGAAAAAAAAAAAAGTACGTAGGTATGTAATTTGGGCTTCATCTTAATTTCAATTTTGGTAATCTGCATGACTGCATTACACTTTCAATTTAAATTATAGAAATTTACCTAATTCAATTTCCAGAGTTCGTATTTATTACAGCACTTAAAACATGAATAAACAGCATGGCCATGAATTAAAAATATTCCAGATTTTTACATGTTTTATTATCAACTGAAATATTACTAATTTATACACGTAGTACATACGTATACCTACGGTTACAATAAATTATCTTACGTTTTCATTTCATTGGGGAACATTGGGAACAGTGGGAACAATTGTACTACAACTAACTTGATTTATGAGTAAAATATATTCATACAATATAATAAAATATATGTTAATAATGTACTTTTAGCTAGGTTGATGAGGCCCAAACTACAACCTTAAAAGTGGCACACAACATCAACGTTATTTTGAGATACCGCAAAAATTGTAAAAGCCCCATATAATATAAAAGTAATCTAAATGCAGGTAAACATAATATTATAACGGAAAGTTCACCTATACTACCTAAATTAACTTAAAATTGCTTAAGTATCCCGTTACGTGGTAACAATTAAATTATTGGGTATCACTGCTGTTATACGGTGTGTGATTGTGTATCTGTAGTGATAGATCTGTACCAAACGGGGGAATGTGAGAGGATTTGGACGTTCGACAAGACAGCTAGTTATACCGAGTACAATTTAACGTATATTTAAAATGTAAATCAAAATGTAATATAAATTATTTTACGTTACCAATGACCTGGCAGCTACAATACACGGAGCAAGTGGTGAAACGAGACTAGATCGGCTGACGTATCTCTAGCAGGCTGAACGATTATTACAAATTTTTTTCACTATACGAAATAGTTATGCCTACATATAGCTTTACTCCGTGTTATTACAGAACGAATGAAAGATGACACGCACGTCTATGACATATGTATAGTATATTGTTTTTAATACTATACGTAATATTATAATAATTTTAAAAATATAAAAACTGTAATGGTGTTCCACACCATTACAATCCATAAACATTTATCTAGTAATTACTTTGAGAGATTTCATATTATGATCAAACAAACTTACGTAAAACTTTGAAACCAATAATTGATTTGATTTGATTTTGGTTTTATCAGTTTAGTTTTTGTAAACTTATGTGTACGTATTTTTAACAAATCACGAAGTTTGACTCTTGTAGAATATTTTTAATGGAAATAAAATGTTAACAATTCTCTTCATTAAATTATGCATGCATACTGATATCAATTCGACTATTCGTTAATTACATGTTTCTTTTTAATTATTCAGCTGCTTAATTATAGTGCTACATTTGTATTTGACCGTTGTCTCATAAATAACCAGTTATATACATTTAAAAGATACGTTTATAATAAAATGTATATATGTATAATAGATAATAATCAATAGCATAGTTTAGCTACCTCGTACGTATAGAAAATTAAAACAATTAAAAATATAGTATAATTATCAAAACCGAGTAATTAGTTGCTGTGACGCTAAATACGAGACAAATTACCTAATTTAATTTAAATCTAATCATACACCTATTATATTTTACTGGTATTCTGACTAAAACACAGAATAAATATGCTCGTTTTTAATCATTAAAGTAAGTTGGGAGTAACTACTAGTACATTTATGTATAGGTATTTATAAAGTGAACATTCAAAGATGGAATTTACAATAACCCGATCTGATTCCTCTATATTATTCTTTGGAGAACGCATTTATAGCGGTATGATATAATTTAGTTAAAACTATTAAAATTATTTCTATAGGTATTGGGTAAGTATATTTATAAATACCCTTCTTGTGCGTCTTCGTATATCTGTAGTGGCTGGTGAATTCGGTGTTATGCGTCGACGGGATCGATGATATAACTACCTATACTGACTACTTTCCTACAGTAGTTTCCTTGTTAACAAAGGGAACTATAGGAATTTCGATTGTTGTTCTAGAAGACAACATTGTTGTTTTTTTTTTTGAAGACATTGTTGTTATCGATGTGAATTATAAATTCCCTGTAAGTATTTACTCTATTGTACACCACGTCGCACTGACGTGTGGTAGGATGACCGTTTAGAATACCCCGACAACTCGATTTATAATTAATTATTAATAGAAATTTATTCAGAATCTCTGATGAAGGATAATTGGTACGTACCTATTTTATTTTTGAACAAAAGTCAAAATTACAAAGGTATAGTCGTTGGAATTTGGGTTTACGTAATTGAAACAGATTTTATAATACTACAGAGGAATGACTATATAATGACTTCTGTATACGAGTCAATAATTAGAAGACGAGTATTTGTAATTTGAACTTCTATTGAGATAATTTGTTAAAAATCTTTTACAAGTTATGGATCAAGGGGGTAAGCTCCCCTTACCCCATATTAATGCCTATAGTTCTGGATACAACCATAGATTATATATACTATAAATACTGTACTTGAAATCGATGTACTTAATATATATATTAAATTTGTGTTGTAACAAAATTGTTGCCCCCAAACCAGATCTATGCATCTATGCTCTGGGTCCGTGCCGGTGTATACTGTAATACAGGATGCATGTACGTTAACAAATGTACATTACAGAAATGAGAGTGTCCAGAGAAAGCTGACTGAGCGTTTTTTGACTTGTGCGGCTTATTTGGAAGATTATATTAGTGACGATGATCACACCCTTCCACTATTTTGGTAGAAAAATGTCCGATGATAGGATCAAAATGTGCCCGATCTTGTGGTTGGTAGAATTGTATGATTTTTAAGACTTCTGTCTGAGCGTAGGTACTGATCTAAAATATTAAACATATTTGGTGGTGCATAATATTTCTTTCGTAACATAGTTTCGCAGGGTGGTATAATACATTGTATATTTTATAATATTATATAGTGTGAGGAGGCCACCCGTCGGAAAATGTCTTGTGTGTGTCACAAGTTGTGCCAAGTTCAAGCAGGATGTATTCTGTACTGTTCTATATGTTTCATATAGAACAAATAATTTTGTTTCATACTTATAATATTATATTACAATTAGTATCTAATTCTATTATTCTAATACCTATGAACCAATTACAAAGTATTTTGTTGTATGGTAGGTATATCTTAAACTAAAAATTAGATACAAAAAATAATTCTAAAAAATCACACTATAATACAAAATTATTTATTTTTATAAAGGCTTTTATTTTAATTATATTTAGTAGATATCCATATTTCTATAATTTCTTAATATTTTCAAATAGTTTGAACCTTCAAATTTTTATATTGCGATTTTTCATCTAATTTCTTACTTCTATAAAATAAGTAATGTACAGAAATCTCAATTATTTTTTCAACTCACTAATTAAAAAATACACAACTACCAAAAAGTTTCATAATACATAAACCCAAAGTTCATAGTGTTCTCATATACTTGTAATTATATTTCTATAATCAGGTACTATAACTTTTTGTCATTACTGATACTATACTATAAGTTGTGTGCATCACCTAAAATCAAAAATGAATATTAAGCCAGTTATAAAATATCAATTGTATACAATATACCTAATCATCTAAATGCATTTTGCTTGGAATACATTATTATATTTTATATTATATACTCAACAATACTTAAAAAAAATAATAAACATAATAGTCTACTATAATAGAATAACTTGAATCATTATATTTGTTATTCTTACATCCGCAAACATTTCCATATTGACCATTCTTTTTATTGATATTTGCATCTTCAAATTCTCAGCATCATTCATTCGCATTGTAAACAATAGTAGCTTTTTGAATTTAACACTCATAGCCGTCCAATTACTACTATAAAGGGCAAAGTTCATGGACTCTTTCTAAAATTTAAATTAAATTTAAAATATGAAAGTACCTAAAATATTTATTATGTATATAATTTTCCAAGATGAGATCAAATTTTTTATTCAAAAATGTATTTCAATTTGTAATTTAAAAATAATTAACTCATTTTTAAAAATGTTATTACAAATTCATTACAGGTTAAGTATATATTTAGGTATTTATATCTATGTATAATACATACTTGCTCATTAACAATGCTAAACAAGTAGCAAGTGAGAAATAAATGGCATAAATATGTTATTTCTGGAAATGATAACTTAAAAAAAAGTGTTGGCGATAATGATCCGTCAAAATAAAGCTAAAAAATAAATATTTAATTAATTTAAGACACAACATTTTTGTAAAAGTAATAAATGTACCTTTAAAATCATACAAGGCTGTAAAATAATTTGAAATGATTCAGCTGCTAGTTGAATAAATGTAGCTGGTTTAAGAATTTGATACATATTTTTCGTTTTTCTGAAACAATATTAAAATTATTTAAGCATCTAATTGTTTATAATACAAGTAACAAATGTGTGACGTAGCACGTAGGTATGCAAATTTTTCACTTGATAAAAAAATGTATTATCTAGAACTACTAAGTATATGACAGTAGATCAATTTCCATGTAATTATATTTAAAATAGTCCTGCTATATCGTTAAAAATAACAATTTTAAAAATCATCATACTTATAAATCATAATTTTAATTTGTTGTTGATCAACCATAATTTAGTATGTATTTACTATTTACTTACTCTAAAATATTTTGTTGATCTTGAATCAGTACTTCTAAATCTAATATAGCTTCAACGTTTTTGGTACTTTTATTGTTACCTGAATAAAAATACAGGTAAAATATATTTGTGAATGTTTTTATGTTGACATATTCTATTCGAAAATATGAATTCGATAGTATTTCAAAACATATATAACTCACGAGTCAATTCATTATGATTGAGGCCTATTAAACTGTATGAAGCAGCAATAGTCTTCAGTTGGTGTTCAATACTTATGCACACCGAAATCATTAAAATATCAAAAACCCACATCATTTGACTCCAAAATATCAATAAAATTGTTTCAAGTAGATAAAATACAAGAAAATATTTATTATAAAATGTATCAGTTACTGGATAAACCAAATCAATAGCGTTTGAACGATAATTATAAACACCATCTTTGAATTTTAATTTAAAATAACTGTTTTTGCTTAAAATTGCCGACAAGCTCCAATATAGTACGATATTTGACCATAGACCAAAGGAAATCAATATTAAAGTTGAGGATCTATTTCGACCAATTTTATATATTTCTTTCGTGTGGCCTTTATAACACAAGAAATTGGTGGACATCATATTATGCATGAAATTCCAAATGGTTTTTGCATTTTTTATTATAAAGTAATACTTAAAAATTGCAAAGTTAGCAGCGAAAATTATTATAGTATAATTAAATATTTGATTTACATCATTTATAAAAGCATAAATGCTATAAAACCCCATTATTGTGGTAACAGAAAGGATTAATATTTGCACGATGAATGCAGTCTTATAAATATTTATATTGAATAATTTTACGCCATCTGATGGTATTAGTAGTTGATAGAATCCAGTAATTTTCATATACTGCAAATTAATTATTGAATGCTCATTCTGCAATCCCATTGTTACTTATGTTCTTCGGCTATTAAACAAATAGCATAAATTTATAATAATAAATTAAATACAAATTAATATGTATAAAAACTAATAAACAATGTTCTTTTTAAAAAAAAATTTGGTTTGTTAATTTACAAACAAAATAACATTTTAATTAATAAATTGCAATAAATTATAATACCTATTTTATTTGTTTAATATTCTCAGCTTAATGAGGTATTAATTAGTTCAATAGCCATAATAACTGATGGCTAATCATGAGTGTCTACTGCTTTTGAAAAATTGCTGCCTATATGTTCTATATTAAGTGCGAGATGGTTAAAATAATTTCATGGATCAAAAATCACATTTGATTTTATAGATTTATAAAACTCATAAGCTTTATAAGTATTCGTTCTCTAAAATAAATATTATTTTTGTTACGTACACATGGTGATGCACAGGGCTTAAATAATATGTCATGTTACATTATTATTGATATTGTGACTCACTTATCGCAGAAATTAGTGCAGTTGAATCGGAATACATTTAAACATGGTCAATATTACAAACTATTGTAACGAGATACATTCATTTTAAATTAAAATATCTTAAATGACCTAGTTATTGAACATTTCAACTGAAATTTATTGTTTCGCGTATGTGCACGAAGTAAATAATAACAAGTTTTACTTACAGAATACAACAGAAGCTTTATATTATTTTTCTGAGTAAAATTGAAAAATAAATAAATAGGCACGACTTTTAGTTGAACGAAAACAGTCAATTGTTTGTAGACCGTTAGTCTGGGGTCGGCTTTAATGACGAGAGTATAATAATATTATTTTAGCCTTTAGGTGTAGCTTTATAAGTTAAATCTTACTTGAAAAAATAATTTGCAGTGGTGTAGTACATGGCGTCAAAATCACTATAGTTAGTCACATCAGCTAACTTATACTTAGCTAGTGGTCGATGATTATATATCATCATTTACTATCGATGTGTCACGCACATTTTCTATATTGATAATACTTATTAGAAATAGTTAGCGAAAAAAACTGAACAGTTTTACTGTTATACTACCCTGATTGTTGTATTAGCCATAAACGTATAATAAATCCATTGTACGATGTACGATGATATATTAAAATTACTGGGAAAAAAATGTACATTAAATTATATACCTATATAATTTATAAGTTATCCTACACTCTTTCTGAAATAATAACCGCTTCTAAAAAATGAAAAAACTGTAACCCATGAAATCAGTTGTAAAAAACCTCACGATCGTAAAAAAAAATATCTTTTTTTTAAAGATATAAGTTCTCCAACTCATGACGTGGAAAGCACCATACTGGTGAAAGAACCTGAAGGATATGTATATTATTAAAAACATAAACAAAAGGGAATTAATATAGAATAATAAAAATGGTTGATTTCGGATAACTAGGGGAGGTGTATTATGATTTGTAGAGAAAGGCAACTGGCAAAACTCCTACAGAAGTACAAATTAACAAAAACTCACGAAACCTTAAGTCAACCAGTAATCAGTTATAAATGCATGTGAAACTTCATAAATAAACTATAAGTCTACAACCTATAAAACCTTGATATATAAACTAAAACCTCATAAAGTGCCGTTGCTCCTGCGGATACGATCGGACAATTTACCAAACAAAACACTACTTGCTTAAAATACACAACTTACAATATAAATATATATTGTCAACTTTAAAACCATTAAGGCCGTATGTCCTGCGGACTCAATCGGAAAATAACCGAAAAATGCAAAATAAAATAAAGAACAATGTTATATTACCCGATATAGGTCAGCATCATGCGTAATACAGTGTTTAACCTAACTCTTAACCATCGGTGAAGCTTACAGTGGGATCGAGTTCTTCGGTGGACTATTCCATTTAATATTAAAAGGTATTTAAATCACAACATAATATTATTTGAATCTTACCTTCAAAGCAGACACTCTGTCGTGCTTTCAGGATCCTCTATATGACTATATGGTCTATATAGATTATAGAGTATAGTCCTGTTACTACTTACTATTAAACCTATTTACTTCAGACCAACTTACTACTACATGTATAACTACTAGTGTCTAGTGACATCCAATTTCAAGGTTTTCATAGCTCTCTACTTCATTGCCGTAACGACTTCAAACCTCAATCAAAGCCACCTAATTTTTATCGATCTAGTATAAAGAATGGATAATTGAAGTTCACTCTCCGATACATAATGTTTGCTCTCCTATCTACCGCAACCACCTATCGCTACTATCATAACATAATTTTTTATATTATAACTGAATAATAATAATTATGAAAAAGTTATATTAGCTTAATAACTTTAATTCCTAATGACTAATAATATGAGTTTCTACTACTTTAAAAAAATTGGTGCCGAAGTTCTATATTTAGTGATGGATTGTTAACATGATTAAATACAAGGATAAAGCAATACAGCGATCATAAGCATTATGAGCATTAAGAGAATTGTGAGCATTATGAGCATTATGAGCTGGTTTTTAAATTATTTAGATATTATTTTGTTACATTGAAATGGTTATGCACAGAGTCAAAATATTTCATGTTACATTATTATTAGTTTTGCACCTCACTAAGCACGTACGCTTTGTATAATTGAGTTAGAATTCGTTTAAAAATATGCAATATTACAAATTATATGAGATATATTAATCATAATTTATAATCAAATGACCTCGTTATTGAACATTTCAACAAAAACTTACTGGTCGGAGCTTTACATTGATCTTAACATTTGAATGGTTGATGTGGTAGCAGGTTGTGACCTTTGAGTAACCTGCAGGAGTACACATAAGTATTATTTGATTATAACTGTGATACTCCCGTGGTTGGATTTTCTAGATGTATTTTGTACATCCAGAACCTTAGTATCCTGGAAGGTTTTTTCAGTCCAGCGTCCGCGGTTTATGGGTGAGTTTTCGCCGAATAAATCGGAATAAAGGCACTATAGAGGCCTCAGCGTTGTTGTCTGATGGTGGAGCCAGCTAATGATTCGTTTGCATGAAAATCCAACTACGAATAATATCTTAATTCGTGATCCAAACAATAATGATAGCGCTATCTACCGCCGTTGTTTGGAACAACGAGGTAAAGAACCACCACCAGTGATTGACGCTCACTTTTGTCGCTTGATGGCGCTGTAAAATACGATTTTGTATTTTATTTTTATTTAAGAGTTGATAATAATATTATTATCAGGCAATCATCTACACACTATTATAGACATAGATATCTAAGACATCTTAAACAGCTATCCAGCTATGGCTATAGATTGTAAAATAATAACATTATACACTTCAGTACTTCACTGTCCTAATATTTATTTTTTTATTTTTTAGATTCTGAGCGGAGCGATTGATCTTACAATGATGTGTGTATTTTTTTAAAATCTTTTTTTATAATTATAATCATATTATGGTGTCTGTGTACACGTCAGTAGTCAGTAGGTCACACGATAAGTAGTCGAAGGAATGCTTTGATTTCTTTCCAACTTCAGTATCTTTTCCAGTTGGAAAGTGAGAGAGGTTAAAATTTAAAATTCCCGGTAGTTATCATAAGCGACGGGGGGGAGGGGGGATAAGGAATAACATGTATTCTTACGCTAAATTGGTTTTCGACAAAATCGATTTTGGTTTTTGGTGTAACTCTAAGAAAATCTATTGTAAATAAATTACATTTTCACTGAATCTTTATATAACCATTGCCTATACACCGTAATATTTTCAAAATATTTTGGCTCATGCTGGTATTTGAAATTTTCTTTCTTCATTAATTTAAAAAAAAAAATAATGTCAATGAAATATAATGCAAGGTTCCTCATAAGTCATAACTCATAAATTATTGTCAGTGGAAATTAAAAATAAATTGAACATACATTTACAATAATAAATATATGCAAATTATTTTAAGCTGAAAATTACTAAAGATGTACAATACTCAACAGAAGAATGCTGATCCAGGTTGAATACGCTTAACCGGACGACGGCAGTAGCTGCGCCAGGTGGAAAATGTTTAAGGGTGAAACATTTTTGACGTTTTTTAATGTATTACTTTTTTAAGAAAAATTATTAATTATTGAAAATGATGCATAATAAATAATAATAGTAATATCATATTATATTATACCGCCTACGACCGAGTTATCATATTAGTGATAGTGTTCTTGGAAAGACGACCATATTATTATAGCACTGGGGTCTGGGACCTATGCATTTCCGTTTATGTTTATATTATATCACTTGTTTTCGAGTTGGTTTAAAATATTGTATACAATACGATTACAGCAGTATACATACATAATGGTAATTGTTGTATTCTCCGTATTATAACTATCAGATAATTAAATTTGATATTAATAGTTTCAATTTATTTGTACACTACCAAACAATTATTATTTTCATTATGCAGTTTGCTTGAAGCATTAACAACATCAAAGTTAAACTATACATTTCCTTAAATGGAAATAGCTCCAAAACTGTTTGTATCCATACCATGCCCCGACGCTAGCGGGGAGAGATCCTTCTTAGTTTTAAAATGGGTGAAGAATTACTAGCGAACATCAATATCTCATGAAAATAATATGGGCTCGTTAGTTCTAAAACGCCTATTGAGAATATTGTGCTACAAAGTATAGAATGTTATGATATCGTAAAGAGTTTGCTGCACAGAAAGCTAGAAAAAGTTGTAATTTTGTAAGTAATTAAATCATCAACTTTTGTTTGACATGTTATAGGTAGGTACTTGGTCCTAAGTTTTATTGATTCAAATTTAAACCAATTTAATATATATAAATGGATTAGCTGTATAATTAGATTATTTTTATTTTTGTTATAGGTATACAAGAATCGTAAAAGGTGGAATTTTAAAATCTGCTCGCAGATTGCACATTCGTTTACCCAGCACTGGATAAGTATACACTTCCGAACTAGACATAGAAGACTAAAAAAGACAAGATGAGATTTTTCCGAAAAATAGATAGGAACAATGAAATAACAATGTCAATAATAGAACATATTTAAATGTGTAAAATGTAAATCTTTGAAAAGTACCACAGATGACGAGACATAGCAAGAAGTTATTTACAACCTCGTCCGCCTTCATTATGTATAAATATATGCAATTAAAAATACTGGATGATAACGATAAGCTATTACTCGCATTCGGTAGCTTAATCAGAATTTTTTTTTTGAATGGTTGGGGGGGGGGAAGTTATAACACATTACATTGTTTGAAATCGTGTGTCGTTTTAATTGTAACTATACATTTTAGTAAATTTTTACAATACTGATTAATATATAAGTTAAAATATGTAGGTACCTTTACTCATGCATTTTACAGCAGACAAGTTTGTTAATACTTTATTGTTAATGTTTGTAGTTTCTGGTTCAGATCGATCAAATGATTTTTATTTTTTATACATTATACACTTGGGCAGAAGCAGAAAGTGGTAGAGAGCCTAATTAAATAACATGAACGCTGTATGGCTTTGATGGATTTTCTAAAAAAATTTAGTATAAAATATTCAACTCATATAAAAGTTTCCCTACAACTCTAAATTCATTTTCAGGGAAAGTAGATAAATATATTTGTTTATACAATTCGCTATATATACAATAATCACTGTGCAATTAACGATATCATGCAAATATTATCTAAAAGATTTTATAATATTGTAGATACTGTTGTTCAGAAATATAACGTCAACAAAATTTAATATGGAATAGTGCACTATATTATGCAGCAGTATTTCAACGTGTTATTTAAATTTTAAATTTTTTTCATTCAAAAAATTAAAAATATTAATTTATGTACAAGGTCAATGTCCATAGATAATGAAGAAAATTACAAAAATAACAAATTACGTACCTACTTATAAGCTAAACATTGAAAAAATAACTACAGATGTATGAATCATTATAGATACTATAGTAGGTAAGGTTAATAAATTTCATTTTTTATATGTAGACAGGTAAGGAAATAATGAAGTTAAATATTATGTATACAATATTACAATGATGAAACGCATTCTTGAAAAGTCACATCATGAAACAGCGAACAGCGCATGATGGATACATGGTAGACTTCAGAAAATTATTTATAATTTACAAAATAATTTAATGTGATTCCCTTTATTCAATTATTTTTAAACAATTGTGTCACTTGTTTTAAAAAAAGAGTTGTAGTGAAGATAAAAGTAATAATTCTAGTAAAAAAATTATATTTTTTAAATTTTTGATCAAGTGAAAATGTATTCATCGAAATTTAAAGGGAAATAATATCAACAATTTAAAATGTCTATAGAAGCCATTTGAAAATTATATCATATATAGAAAATGCTAATAAAAAGTTTTTTCCTAATTATTTGTCGTTTTTTTCACTATTAAAAAAGAAATTTTAATTTTACATTTCACCCTTCAAAAGTATCAACTAGATCAAATTTACTATCAGAAATCATTCCCAATGTTGAAGATCAAAGCATTTTTTTTACTTTAAAACGCCGTGTAACCTACACATACACGTAAAACACACATAATAGTATAATCGCATTACGCATTAATCCGGTAAAATACAATTGAGAACGCTCGATTTTTTTTTTAACTTTGGTAAATGTAATCGATCGATAATATGAGCACAATAATCTGTTGATATTTATAGGACATTTATATAGGATTTATACAGGATTAACCGGATATTATTTATTATTAATAACTTAGATTTCAGAGAATGACGGTTAGGCGTCGCAGACGTCGCGAAAACTATTCGTCACTTTATAATAATATTATATACGACGTGGCATATTCCTTTTCGTCGTACAATAATTTTAGAAATTCAAAACACAAAATAGTCCATATACCTACTGTTAAATATGAAAAATACCAATAAGGCGCGTTTTGGATTGTCGCCCCTCAAAACGATATAGGTACACTACATTTTTCCACAACTGAATGGGCCCGGATGGACGGGGAAAAACTACTCGCGAGAGAAACGCCGTAATTATACACAACCCTCGAAATCCATTTTAAGCTTATATTATGCCCCCATTGGGTCGCCGTTATTCGATTGAGAATAGTGGGTATACATACACTGGTTAAAGGTTTAAACGCGTATTTGTAGGTCGAGGTCCGGGGGAACACTGCGAGATATTATTTCTATGCACTCGTGACACGGTGCGTGGATTATGTTTCGGGAAAAACACGGTGCGGTACCGAGCCCTTTTAATAAGAAAACAAGACCACGGTTTCCGTTTTAACGGCTTTTTAAATAATGCACATAATGTACAGAAGCGAACTCATTGGATATCGTGTGCGTTCACATTTTTGTATTTTAAATTCTTTTAGTTGTTTCTCTCTCTCCCCCTCACACACACACACACACACACACACACACACACACACACACACACAAACACACACACGCGCGCGCGCGCGCACGCACATCGCGCTTAAATGGCATTTTAACGTCTGCCATACAAACAGTTCTACAAAATATATTTACTCTCGTCGTGGTCTAATCCTCTTTATCGCATGCCAGTATAAAGGCCGACCCTCATCTGTGCCACCACACGCGTTTACACTGTTTTAAGTATACGTACATATTATTATATAGGTGCATATAAATATGTTATGTGTATAGGTAATATGTACACTTACTAAAAGTGTAATTTAATCTAAATACCTCGGGATACCGATTTGTTTAGGGACCGAACTCGGAAAAATATTTTCGTTCGTTTGTTATTAATTTCACGAGGGGACAATATTGAACTCGGCCTGAAATTGCCATTCAGTTTAGATATGGATTCTACGATATTATGGCGATCAAATGATAACTCCAAAGCAATTCTCTGCAACCCACTGTGTGGCTCATGCATCAGGTCCTGCAGTACGCGGAAATGAAGCCGAAAAAGACGAACGGAATGTTCGAAAAACATCGCAGTCAACACGTTTACACAATTAAATAAAAGAAAAAAAAGAAGAATATCATCCTAGACTAAGTCGTAACTAAGCTTCAACGAATTTCCTAGCATTCTGTTATCATTTCTCTTCGACAAACTTGAAGTATTTAAGATCCTAATTTTCAAAGTTTCTAGAGTAACTCGTATCCTTGTTTATTATATTAATCTTTCAATTCTTAGATATATAGGTATCAACTAAAGACACCTATATATATTTTTCATTTATTGTAACTTTCTTCTTTATATACCACAAGGTTTAAAAAAAAACATATATATTGTCTTCGTTTTAGAACTTTGATAGTCTACTATATTTTTTGAGTTTGCTAGATACATTTTCTGTTCTGTATTTTTCTCGAATATCTGAACTTATTAAGTAATTTTGTTTTTGTAAATAAACCTATGTTCTGAAAATAACATAAAATTATTTAACTAAGTAATGCGTGTACGTATAATATGTCTTCAGTTGTACTTTGTATATACCCGAAAAACAGAATAATGCGAGGTATACGTCACTTGTTAAAACTTTTAGCTGTCTCAAAACAATATTATGTAAATGTAACAAATAAATTTGTCTTGAGCTTACGTCATATCCAAAACTCTAAAGTTATTATTAGTTTTTTTTTGTTAGACGACAGGAAAGATTTCTGGTCTTCTCAGAAATTGACACTTGCTCCACTCATACGCCGAATAACTATATTATTATAATATACGATGCGATTATAATTATACGGTTGCGTTGATGTAAGTTTAATGTGACCGCTGCTCCCTAGTTGCTTTTAAAATATTCCACGAACGACAAAGTGTATGCAGCGTGTAAATCCGTAACGGCGTGTTAGCAGTCCCTGTGTTTCTAGCACATTGTTAGCGTTTTGCCTGTATATATAAATTATGAAGCGATATATGTATATATGTGGAGCCCAGGGGTAAAATGTCAGAAAGCCATGTAGCTGAATTCAAATTTAATTAAAGTTAAAACTTTGATGTAAATATTATGCTTTAAATAAAAATAGATACATAATAAAAATAGTAACGGAATTTTCAGAAATAGTTTTTCTGCACGTCATTCATTTCTATATGCCAATGCCTGGTTTTGAAAAATTGTATTAGGTACATTCTATCGTCAATCTTCCAACACCTTTTTCAATGTTGAGAATAGTATACAAATTCACAATCGTATGTTATAGCCAATGTCTTTGAATTCGCTTCTTTCATCTTTGGATGAAATTTTAATTTGAGATATGCTGTATTCGAAACATCGGTACTATGGGAACAGGAAGCTATACAATTTTGAGTAAGTCTTCAGAACATCCTACCTAGTCGTGCCCGTGTAACAAGTGTATTAAATAACTATTTATAGTTGTTGATTTTGATTTTATCGAATGGAAAAAGTAGGATAATATATATTATTGAATAGTGTAAAACGATCTTTCAAAATTACACTTTTGGAGACAGCATAAACTCTCCAATAATTGTATGATATAATATTTGGGCACTTGAATATCAAACTCGGATGTGGTTCTGCTAAAAATATATAATTTATGAAATTAAGTTTTCCGAAAAAGAAACTGTGAATAATGGTAACTTGAATTTCGGCTATAAGAGATTTCTTAATGCAAATTTAAATTTTAGTTTTTGTATTTAAAATAGGTACAAAATAATATAATATTGGCTGTATTTAAAAATTACAGGTATCTGAGTGATGTGCAGCTAATAGAGTATTTTTGTTCGAAAAAACAATTCTTGGTAGAATGAATCTACTTCAAAAAATATTTGAAGTTTTTACTTTTTGGTTTTTATTTCATATAGGTACATTGGAAACTTGGCCATTAGTAAACATCTAGTAGTTAGTACATTTATATAATATTTAACAATATTAAGTTTTCATACTAAATTACAATATTCGGATTTTCATAGAAATGAAATTAATTTTGTATTATCTTGATTAATGGGTCCTAAGAGGCTTGACTAATTTGATCAGAGATGTGAAATTGATTTCGGTTATTTCGAATTTTTTTACATTTTGTGAATACGTACACATGTGGTTTATCGTCGGAAAGCCATTATTCTATGTATTACATAGTTTGTATTATTAGTTGATCATAAAACAAGAGGGTTACCTATTCTACTTCTGTTCATCACAATCCCTTCTTTTTTGCCGAGTCCAGCGTTTTGCCATAGAGGTTTATATTGAGTTTTGTTTTATAATGTTCATTTTAGTGTTATGATTATGCCAGTGGTAGTGCCATTTGTTAATGATTTTATTTCGTTCTTTGAGTATAATGTGATTAATTTTTAATAGCATTAATATACAGACATTTAGAAAAGAAGATGACGTTGAGGAGCTACCTACTTTATGAGATATTCTTAGTCTGATTTTTAATTTCCTGATATGCCTATATATGCGATGGAATTCATATGAATTGAATCCTTTCTCACAGATCTGTATGTTTCTTCTTGGATAAGATATTGATATATTTAACAAATTAGAACCCATTTTATTGAATTACATTCAACAAAATTCTCTATAATACCTAGGTAGTAATTTTTTTTTGTTGCCTTCGATACTTCGTAATATCGAATATTCACTGTAATATAATATAATATATTAATATCATATTGTATCTGTAATCTGTATACCATTTTAAAATGCCAACCATAGTCCATCTTCAAAATCAAACAATTCACTGTGAATATCCTATTTTTTACTTACATTTTCTAGCAGCGATTAGTTTGTAATGTGTAAAATAATATTCAGTTAGTTTTTTTTTAAATATATTTATAAAAAATAGATTGTATTTTGATGTTTATTGAAGTTTTTGTTGTTATATAGAAGTGAT
Source organism: Myzus persicae (assembly GCF_001856785.1). Taxonomy (NCBI): domain Eukaryota; kingdom Metazoa; phylum Arthropoda; class Insecta; order Hemiptera; family Aphididae; genus Myzus; species Myzus persicae. Next base: position 632,536 of record NW_019100780.1, read on the forward strand.
ATGAATATTTACTCTATGTATGTAAATATAATTATCATTATTTTATGTGGATGTGATAGTTGATTTTCTATTAAGTATCATCATCGTGATATAGAATTCAAGTGAAAAAGAAAGCAACATAAAGAACTGTATACAATTAAAAAAAGTCAACGATTTAGTGAAAAACTTCAACATTTCAAAC
>NW_019100781.1:0-23356 GCF_001856785.1 Myzus persicae
CACAATTATCCGTTGCTGTTATAACCGGTACCCAAGAACCGTGTCTCATCGACGTCATGAGGAGGTGCATATCATCATCGCGGTGTGGGTAGAATCGGCGGCTAGCTATAGGTTGTAAATTTAAGTATGTTATTTGTAAACGTCTTTGTGTGCACCTGTATATATGTCTCATCCTATTGATTTGGTTCGATTACGTAACCACCAGTAATTAACGTTTATCGGTCTACCGCCGTTGTACAATATTGATTATTTATAATTGGGTGCGTGTCGTTCCGGCACGGCTGTGCGATCGTTCCCCGATGTCTAATTTAAGTTATCACAACGCTTTACATATCGTTATAATCGTTTCAAATTGTTTTGTTATTATTGCTGATGTGGTGTAATCACTGATCAGCTGGTATGTAGATTTTACTCGCGTAATATATGTGCTATGACGACGATTTTTCCGTCCGCCGTATTTATTTCCGCTGTTTGGTTTAATAACAATGAAAATATTTGATCACGATTGGTAGACCGAGACTTAAAATTGTTTTACCCACGTTAGGTCCGTGCACACACTGACGATTAGCTGTAAGTTGCCCATAAGCTGTATGTCCCGCGGTGACCGGAGCGCACGTATATCGCTCGCGTTATAGGATGTCGCACGTCTGTGCATTTCCGTGACTACGTTTCGCATACGTGTTATTACTTATTAGGTCCTCGTCGCGATACGAGTGTGGTATAACAGGTGATAGAGTGTTGATATTTGGTGGGGTGAACAATTTATACATTTTGTCGTTCGCATAATGAAGTTTGTTTTTTTTTCTTTCGTCAAATTGTTGAGTCTATCTGCGTAAGGAATTATTTTATACATTTTGTTTTGTTTTTTTATTATTATATTTCAATGCAAGTCGATCGATGACATTCTGTTTGTTGCTTCTATATTTATTTCTTGCTGAGATAGCGCACTCCTAGAACAAGACTGCCACAACTCAAAATTCATGAATTTTGAGTTATGACTACTTTTGGATAGAGAAAAATAAGCTCTTTTAAATGCAAGAACGCCACATTCAATATCATTTTTCATTTAGCCACTATAGAGATGTGTCTGTATTGAATTATTTAAATATTGGTTAATTTTCAATGCAAGAGAGCCATATTTACTTTATGGCAGTATACTTATTTTTATTTATCCAAATTATCACTGAAGTCAAAATTCAAGACTGCCTTATTTCGACTTGTGGCGTTCTTGCACTGAATAAAAACTAATTATCGTGTAATATGTTGAGTGCAAAACAGCAATATTTAGAGTTGTGGCAGTATTGCATTTTATAATTTGTGATAGTGCAGCCACAACACGAATTATGACTGTATTGTATTTATAAATAGAATAGCTTTTCGTTTTGCGCCAAATTCTCATATCGATTAACAATGGTTATCATTATCAATCAATTTAATATCATTATCAATTGGCTTATAATAATTATTATCAGTATGTTTTTTAACTAGTAAGTACCATACATGGATACGCTTTTATTATTTCAAGTTCTAAAAATTAAAATCATTATTATTATTGTTATTAATATTGTGTGTTTAGTATTACCTAAAGTCTTAAAATGTCAAGATTCACTAGAAGCTCCAAAATGTTAAATCTAGTACTAGTAAATAAATTACAGAATAATATTAATATGTCGTCTACTGTTAACACAGAAAATCTTACCCAGGATATTAATTATGACAATACTATAGAAACAGGTAAGTGATAATATTATATTCAGCTAATCCTTAAAAGTTTTAATAAAAGTAATCAAATAGGTACCTTATATTAATATTTTTAAATACTTTTAAATTCAAGTATTTGAAGCAGTAGGTATTCTAAATAGTAAATACTGGTTGTTTGTACATATTAATTTTGTGTTTAATAGTTGTTTTTGAAGCTTAAATATAAAATAATTCTTTGATTGCATTTAAATAGTTGTAAGTAGCATGAATTATAAATAGGTATAAAGTTCATATAATATAAATACCTATCATTAGGTATTTTGTATGTATAATACTATAATATTATAATATAGGTACCTACACTATGATAACTAACAATATTAGTTATTGGTTAAATCATTTTCTAATGGTATAATATTATAATATACAAAATATTATTAACCAATAATTTTAATTAATATGTTATTGTTCAATATAGTAACATCTATTAATGACGAAGAAGTTGATATTACAAATAAAGTAATAGGCTGGTTAAATGATACACCTTCAGTGAGACCTGAATATGAGAACTGTAAGTAGAAGTATGCAATTTGTTTTTTTTTTTACAAACTATATAATTGTAATATTTTTTTAGTTGATTTAACATTAGAAACCATGAATCAAAACGAATCAAATGAATCTACACAACATTTCATTGAACTAGTTCCTATGGAAATTACTGATTCTAGTGGTAAATACCTAATAGTTTTATCTTGATCTCATTTTTATATAAACTTTATATTACAACAATATGTATTTTAATTACAGAAACTGAAGATTTTGATGATAGTGTGAAAGACAAAGATTGGAAAGAAGAGGTAAGCTCAGTAATATCATCAGAAAGTTCTGATGAACAAGGTATCATAAATGAAATTATCAATGAAGTCTGTGAATCAGCTATAATATCATTTCACATTGAAACACAAGAGAATATTATTCCAATTAATAAAAACAGTAAAAAGAGATTAAAAAATATAAAACAGTGGAGTAGAAATGTAAAAAAAACAAAACTAAATTTAGGCGAGGCTTATATAAATAATAGTGGCAAACAAGTTAATGAAAAGCAGTTATTACCCCCTTGTGATGCTGATAAATGCAAATTTAAATGTGCCACACTATTCACACTAGCTGAGCGTTCAAATGTATTAAATATGTTCTGGAGAATGGGAGATATAACTGCAAGGAGGGCTTTCATAATTAAGTATACATCACTAGTGACACCTAAATATAAATATATTAAAGAAGGAAGCAAAAGGCTATCAAACAATGCATTTTTCCTTCCATTAGATGATGTTAGTAAAAGGGTATGCAAAAAAATGTTTATGGCCACATTATGTATAAGTGATAAATTCATAAGAACTACTATAAAAAAATCAGCTGGTAGCAATTTTACACTAAATGACCTTAGAGGGAAACATCATAATCATAGATCATTAGATCTTGAACTTGTAGCTGGAATACAAAATCATATTAACAGTTTTCCTAGAATTGAATCCCATTACTTACGAAATCAAACTTCTAGAGAGTTTATAGATGGTTCATTGACTCTATCAAGTATGCATAATTTATATATTAAAGAATGTGAGGAAAAAAATATATCACCAGTCAAACTTTCAACTTATTCACATGTGTTCAACACAAAGTTTAACATAGGATTCTATGTACCCAAAAAAGACCAGTGTGGTTTGTGTGAAAAGTACAATAATAGTTCTGATATTGAAAAACAAAATTTACAAGATGAGCTTGAAGCACATAAAAATGAAACTAAATTATCAAGGTTTGAAAAAGAAAAAGATAAGAAGCTGGCTAAGGAAAATACTGAAAAGTATATGGTGTCTTGTTATGATTTGCAAAGTGTTCTAACTACTCCAGCTGCAAAAGTATCAAACTTTTATTATGCTAGAAAATTTGCCACCTACAATTTAACTGTATATAGTTTGGGCGAAAATGAAGCCAATTGTTTTGTTTGGAACGAAGATCAAGGTAAAAGAGGTGCCAATGAAATATCTACTTGCATTTACAAATATCTTATACAGAATTGTCTTCAGAAAGATACTATTTTTTATTCAGATAACTGTTCAGGTCAGCAAAAAAATAAATTCATGATTAGTTTGTACTTGTATGCTATTAACTATCTAGATATTCCTTCTATTACCCACAAATTTTTGATAGTCGGACACACACAAAATGAAGGGGATTCAGTACACTCTACAATTGAAAAACAAAAAAATAGGCTACTTAGAGGAGGGTCAATTTTTTCTCCCCTACAATGGCCTACAGTCATCCAATCAGCAAAAAAAACTGGAAAACCATTTAAATTAAACGAGCTTACACACACAGATTTTATAGATTTTAAGCAATTGAGTAAGGATATTGGTAATAATTTTAATAAAAACACTACAGGTCAAACAGTTTTATGGAGAGATATTAAAATTATTAAAGTAACAAAAGAATTCCCAGACAGATTCTTTTATAAAACAACTTATGGAGAAGCAGATTTTAAAGAAATTATAGTTTTAAAGAAAACTAGAAATTCAAAAATAAAATCATCAAACATCAACTTGAAATTTGCATTTTCTGAAGAGCCTGGAATCACACAGATTAAAAAAAAAGACTTAATTTCATTGTGTGAAGCAATACTTATTCCAGATACTTACCATAGTTTTTATAAGAACTTAAAAGTGTCTGAAATTAATAATACTAATAACAACGAAGAAAGTGATTAATTTATAAAATTATAAATTATATTTTTTATTTTAATTTATAACATTATACTCATCATAAGGTCATGATAATTATAATAAGTAACGGTTTTTTTATTTTGTTATGTTTGATTAATATTTTGTTATTTAACAATAAGTAACGGTTTTTTTATTTTGTTATGTTTGATTAATATTTTGTTATTTTGATACACAAAAATAAGTTTATTAACTTATTAGACAGGTAGTCATTTTTTTTTTTTTTATTTGATTAATTAAAGTTTTTTTAAATATGATTAATTACAACTGTTAATTTATTTAAGGATATTTTATTATCATACCTATACCATTATAATACAACAATAAATCAAATTTTAAATTACTAATAAATAATATAATTATATAAAAATATATTTTATTAGTAATTTAAATTTCAACAGTGCCACAACTCGATTTATGGCATAAAAATGTTCATGGCTTAAATTCAATACTGCCATATTTTAATAAGTGGCCATCTAAAAATCAATTTCTGTATGCAATACAGTCGCATCTCAAAATATGGCAGTCTTGCATTTACTTAAAAAATTGTAAATGGCCACAAGTCTAAATTTTTGGGTTTAAGAGTGAATTTCAAAATATTTGAAAAATTAATATTGTAAAGTATGGTTGTAAGTATTTAAGTGTTAAATTTCAAACGCATAAGTAAAAAATTCATTAAAATATCTTAAGTCCAAACTTCAAATTGATTTTTCTCAAAACTATAAATTTTGAGTTGTGACAGTCTTGTTCTAGGAGTGCGAGTTTCTGTTTATTTGAATTCAAAATATTACACCTACCGACCAAGGTTATTTTTTTAACATGTTACCAATTCGCTGTGTGTTCTGAGTGTCGTCCCGACGTACCGGTGATGATTTTCATCCATAATATTTCAGTAATTTTTTATTATTATCGAAATCGATATCTGTTGTTTTTTTGTTTTCTCGTTATTCATATACGAGTTACAGTTGTCCGAGGTCGCCTCACGTTTGACGATCTGTAATCTATATTTGTCTGAAATTGTGATTCTATTTATATTTATTTCGTGATTTCTTTCATTACCAATAAGCAATCGCTTCCGTTTTGGTTGTCTGTTTTTCGTTGTTCGCCGTTGATGTATGCAGCTGGCAAGCGAGAGACTCGTCCCCCCGACCGTTTGATCAATAGTCTATTCCAGCAAGATCAAGTCAAGATGGGGCCAATCACGAATACTACTACGTCAGATTTGACACTCACTACCCCGACAACGAGTACAACCATGGTTTCTTCGATGTCTGTGGCAACGACGTCTGTGGCTCAGTCAAAACTATCAGTCACTGAACAGTCTAAATCAGAATCAAGTGTCCAATCAGTCTCCCGTATTAAGTGCCATTGCTGAACGTTATTGTATGTATCGAGACATTTTATTCTATCGTAGGCATCCCGACTCTGATAGGTGGCTAGTCTGTGTGCCTCTACATCGAGTCGATGAGCTGATCTCGAAATTCCACTTGCATTTTGGACATGTAGGTCCGAAAAAATGTATTGCAGCCATCCGAGAGGTGTGTTATTTTCGTGGTCTAAGTGGAAATGTACGTAGGGTCGTTAAAAGTTGTGACACCTGTCAACGTGCAAAATTTAGCACCGTGAGGACAGAAGGTGAAATGCAACATGTACTAGCTAATGCACCCCTCCAACGAGTATGTGTTGATTTGTATGATCCATTGCCATCTGGGTGGAATCATGTTAAGTATGTTTTCGTTGTACTCGATTGTTTTTCTAGATTTGTCCGATTATTTCCTATAAAACGGTCTACTGCAGTTATAGTGACTAACCGCATGATCACCGACTATATTGAAGTCCATGGAACTCCACAAACCGTTGTATCGGATCACGGAGTCCAATTTGTTAGTAATGTATGGCGAGCTCGTCTTACTGCGCTAGGAGTATCTGTGACAACTACGAGCGTATATCATCCTCAAAGTAATCCGGCTGAAAGGGTTATGCGCGAGCTAGGTCGACTATTTCGTACTTATTGTCATCAGTCCCATACCGAGTGGCCCCGATACGTGCAGTATATTGAGTGGGTGTTGAATAATACCGTTCATGAATCGACGGGTTTCACTCCTAGCGAGATTTTCTTAAAAAACTGAAAGGTACAGTCCCATATATGAAGCTGTTGAATGTCCGCCGAAAGGTAGTGATGATTTTACCGTCAAACTAACCATGGCTGCCGAGGTTCAACGAACTAAGGCTGAGGAACGCCGAATCCGGCATGACCGTCATGGAAAAGCTACCATATTTCTGATCGGGGAAGAAGTGCTCGTTCGTGCACATCGCTCCTCTTCCGCCGTTGACCATCAGATAAAGAAATTTTTTATGTTATAAGAAGGACCGTATAAAATTGTAGATATTAAAAGCTGTAATGCGTATGTTGTAGCTGATCCCGTAACGGATAAAATTCGTGGAACTTTTAATATTATTTTTCTCAGAAAGTATATCCGACCTACTAATGCTAAGCCATCAGCGTAATAACGGCACGGATTAAGTGCAGCCCCTAATCAATCGTGTATAGTTTCTCCCTATTTCTTTCTGTAGAAGCGTCCAAGACAGGTCCAGGACCCTTCTACAGGGGGGGTTACTGTAACGGTCGAAAACCCATAACTATGGATATCGCATATTATACTAAGATAGTGTTCTCCGTCCCGCGGGCAGTTCTGCCCACACCGATTAAACACGCCGGTATCAGCAGTGTACACACACACTATCACCGCTGCCTAGTACCCGTGGTCGGGATTGACCGATAGGCATTATGTCATTATCATTATTTGTACACAAATAACTCGAATACCGACCAATTATTAGGTAATATGTTAATTTTCCGTGTGTGGTGTTCGACGCGTCCGACGCTTTTTACTTTCGTTGTGCCTCTCTGCCGGACAACATGATGTGTGAGTAGAACATCGCCTCACCGAGGACGTCCTGGGGACGATGCTCGGCATCACACACCGTTTTGGGTAATTTGTTTTTTGATTTATTTATATTACACCTTGGTCGGTATTTGTGGTGTTGTCTATCTATTATTATTATTATTATTTATATACGCCGGCAACCATGTGCCTATGTGTCGTGTTTTAGGTATACTGCGAGAATGCAGCTATTCTATTTATTATTATTATTTATATACGCCGGCAACCATGTGCCTATGTGTCGTGTTTTAGGTATACTGCGAGAATGCAGCTATTCTATTTATTATTATTATTTATATATATATTTGTGTTTGTCTATACGGTGACCTTTCTTTTTTTACGGCCAAGTTTTTATGCCGTGTGGGCTTTTCTTGGCCACAACGTAAATTTCTTTTTTATTATATTATTATTATTAAGATAAAAATACATTTATCTCGCCCATCAATCAGGTGTTATTATTATTTATTATTATGCTTCTTTATTATGATACAAATCCCACATGCTCCGATTCTCGAATCTCGGCTGTGGGTTGGCGACCTTACCACGAGAGTTTCGTCAATGTACGCTCCACCCCGAATCTGGGTATGCCATGGTGTGAGACGTTACACATTGTGTAATGCTTAAAACCTCAAGGTTCAAACACCAAATTTTGTTCCAAGTTTCTTTCATAATTTATCCAATTATGATGTTCATTTCATTGTAACTGAGCTTGGATATGACGCTAAGACAATTTCTGTAATACCAAATAGTGAGGAGAAATTCGTTTCATTTTCAAAATATATCAACAACAGCTTTTCAATACGATTCATAGACTCATGTCATTTCATGGCGTCAAAATTATCAACACTTGCAGACAATTTAATAACACCTGAGTTCGAAAAATTCAGAGAAACCACAAAAGCAATCATACCCAGAGATATGCAGCTCGTCACACGTAAAGGTGTATACCCTTACGAATATACTGATAGTTGGAACAAGCTCGAAGAAACGAATTTACCAGAAAAAAAACGATTTTTATAGTACATTGACTGAAGAACATATAAGTGACGAAGAATACGAACACGCAGTATCAGTATGGAACCACTTCAACTGCAATACACTTGGAGAATATTCAGACTTGTACCTGAAGATAGACGTTCTATTACTGGTGGACGTATTTGAAAATTTCCGAGACCTGTGTTTAACCACATACCCGAGTAGCAATTACTGTGCTATGATTGTGTCAAATCATCAATAAATTAATTGTGTAGAACACGGTGTAGTTACTGTCCTGCACTGTGTTTTCAGTCATTTTGAATACCAAATTTTTACATGGGTAGCACTGTGCACTCAGAGTGCTATTATCAGTTCAAACACTGTGTCATGGTACAATATTTTAACGGAGGTTTTATTGGGTAAATGCCCATCGTACAACCGTGTAACAGTCAGTTAAAGCACTGTGCAACTGTGTTAATATTTCACCATGTACTTATTGGGCATTTGTCGGTTGAAACACCATGTACTGTATGTGTGTAGGTCTGGTTCAACACCGTGCAACAGTGTATTAATTAACTATAGCTATACGCCCCAGACCCGTATTTAGAAATTATGCGCCCCGGGCGCATTAATGAAATTCCGCCCTTCTTTTTAGTAGCATGGAGGGGGATGTCTAATGTTAAAAATAAAAATTATGAATACTTATATAAAATTATAAAACATAACTTGTATTTTAATAAAGGAACCAATTCACTTTAGTTACCTAGCGTGAATAAATTTCCACTAAATCACAATATACATAATAAAAGGAAAAACTATTTTACATCATTATAAAAAAAAGTTCATGAAAATTTACCGTCCTCCAAGTTCCACCATGAGGAGCGCTATGATCCATCCTGGCACTCCCCTAAGTACAGGCCTGGGCCTATATACCAGCTTATATAATTATTAGAGGATACTATATAACCACGCGCGAGTTTGTTGTCTCTGTTTTACCTGATACTACCTACAACGTACGACAGCAAATTTTCGATCACTATAGTTTCAATAGTGTGCTGTTTGTTTTTAAATTAGAATAAATTGCCTATTATTAAAACTTAAAGTAAAAATCTCAAGCGTCAATGAATTATTGATATTTTCATTTGTATATGTAATAAATACAATTATGTGAAATATCACAAATTAAAAATTTCACTTGAAAATGAAAATATTTAATAAACACCGACTGCACTAGAGCACATATAAAGTTCTTACCTAGAGGTTTGATGATAGGTCAATTCACTCTAATATTAAAACTAACAGCACACTATTATAATCTAATTATAGAGTATAAATATAAAAATAACATAAATAACAATATTTATTATTTTAACAATTATTGTATTCTTTATTACAAAAATACACATTAGTAACATTATTTCTTTTACATTCAATATTAAAAAAAAAAAAAATTATCTTCTCACAACAGTATATATAGGAACTGAATTAATTAAAAAATATAAAATTGAAAAATAAAACTGACATATAATACTACATATATATAATACTTAAATATATAATACTTTACATAATCATTATATTTTTTTTTTTTCACTCTTACCACTGCAGTTATAAAGAGGGGCATGTCTTATGTAGTTGTCAGCAATAGAATGAAATTTTGTTTCATCTTCAGGACTTCGGCGAAAACTTGACAAGGAATCTAATAAAATTATGATATAATATAAATCTTATAAGTTATACCTAAATGATAGTAATGTTACCATAAATGACTGAGAATATCTGGAGGCCAATAAATTTTTCTTTTGTTTTCCCCTTATAACTAAATTTTGTTAGTAATTCTTTTTCAAAACAACAGTCAATTGTTTTCCTTATGGCAGTGTTAAATGACATCCCGCCAACTTTATTCAACAAATAGAACTTCTGAAATGGCATTTATAAAACCAGTAGAAAAAAAAAACAATTATTTAGATTCTATCTGAATTATACATAATAATATATACCTAAACTATTGTGGATGTTCTATGATTAAATATATATATATGACTACATGAGTCATATAGTACAAAATTACAAATATACCAACCACACACGCACAATGACTAATAAATGATTTACAATACATTTTATCCGTGTGATGAAGTATAGAGTACCTACAATAGTACTATTGTACAACTTATGTTATAGTTTTAATGTTTTAACACTTATGGAATACACAATTTTAAGATTATAAACTCTCAATATCCATAATTCTTAATATGTTAATATATATTTTATTTTATTGAGTATTAAATACAATTTAAAAGTTTTTTGAATCAAAGAAATATTTTTTTTTTTAATAACTGCAATATTAATATTTAAATAATAATTATAAATTACCAGTTCTTCTTTATATTTATTTGCCTCTTCGTTACCATCAGATAATAATGTCTCTACAGTTTTTAATTCATCCATCGTTTTCACTGGTAAGATACCAATGAACGCAGGAGGAATATTTGGAAGTGGGAAAGCCATGGCTCTAATTCGTGAATCTGATTTCATTATACTAACAATTTTTTTGTCCATATTCTCTACTGCTTTGCAAAGTTTGGTGTTTGAATTGTTTAGCATCATTACTTGAACCATTAATTGTTTATCTTTAGATTTGAAGTATGATTTCATATCTGAAATACTTTTGCAGCAACAACCTACATAATATGAAATAAAAGTTTTGTTTAATGTTAAATGATTGACAATATAACCATATAAATTCACAAATTACGGCGAGATAAATATTTTATTATAAAATTGTTCTGATAAAATAAAGCTCAGTTTTTAATTTAAATTATTTTTTACTTATATTTGATATCATATTGAGTAATTAAGGTTTGTATGAAAAAATAGAGTTTAAAAATATTACTTAGATATATTTGATTTAGGTAATATACTTAACCAACTTTGTAAAAATATTAACATACCTAGCTACTTATAATATGAACTAGGTATATTAAATAAAAGTTTTCTCTAACTTACTCGTCTCAGTAGTATTTCCTGTGTTAGAAGAAAAGGTAACTGCAGATGTGTTGGAAGTTTCATTACAATGAGGTGTAGTATCAAGATTTGTATATATCATGTTAGCATCATCATCATTATTATTATTTAAAAATGCTGAAAAATCTTAAGCGCTACTACTTTCTTTTAAAAAATTTGAAATAATGTCTTTTTCGAGATTTGTTTCAGCATCCTTCAACCCATCATTACAAATACCTGAACAAAATAAGATTGCTAATCAATAAACAATTGAAAGTATATTTGAAAAAATAATGCATAGAGGTTTAATTACATGAGATTGACACATATAAACTGACTTAATACCTGATAAACTTGGTTGAGATGCCACATCTATGAAATCATTAATTTGAATTGAAATTGATTCTAAGGATCTATAATCTTTTGGCTCTAGATCATTTGCTGCAATATAGTTATAACAATTAATTTTAGTATAATATAAAATAAATAGTGTATTGATTTAGGTACTTGTATTTTCGTTTAAATCAGATTGAGTAACAGCAACTAATGGTGGATTCGGTAATGAGTATTCAATAGTTTCATCAGTTTCTTCTGTATCTGTTATAGAACAAATTTGTTTGGGTTTTTTAACTAGAATCTCAGGCGAATACAATATTTTGGGCATTCGTTTTCTTGTTGAAGCTGTTATATCTGAACTAATTAGTTCTTCATCACATGTTTCGCAGTCTGAACAAGCCTTGGCTACATTTCTCGCTTGAATTTCATTAGCTTTATTTAAAGAAATATTTGTGAATTAAGTAATAACAGATGGAAATTATAAACATATATATATACATTTTTGTCAGATGATAAATTGAATATTATTATTTGATAGATTCTCAATGTAAGCATTTCTGTAATACGCTTTAGTAAAATTATTTTTTCAAGAGGTCTTACATAAAAATATTATGTTTACAAATTAGGTAATAATTAATTTAATAAATTATAAACAAAAGAAACATATTTAAATAATGACTTGCATTTAGTATGTAACTATAGAGTTTTATGAGAACTAATATTTGTATAGTTGGAATAATAAAATTAAAATTATAGATAATTATATGATTTAATATTTTTGATAATTATGAAATCATGTGTTAAACTAACACTAACCAAATGGTCCTGCAGTTCTTGAAGCTTCATAATATGACCCATCACGTTCATTAGGTTCAATGCATATGGTTATCATTTTGGCAATTTGGGATCCACTAAATAATACCCTTGCAGCAGATGCATTTGATACCTTTTTGGAATCAGATTTCATGTGCGGAAACCAACAAGTACTTTGGTTCATTTTTGATTTTTTAACAAACCACACAAATGGTAAATGCTGTACTTCGTTTGTGTTTAAAAATGTAACAACTAGCCACGACCTGAGAAATTTGAAAATTCATATAAGTAAAATGCATTTTAAATGTACAATAATTAAAAGTATAATCAAACATTTTTATAAATTACGTTACTTAAATTATTAAACTAATAAACAGTAATAAGGTAGGTAAATGTAAAAAAAAAAGTTATACTATTTCATTGGCAGTGTAACAGTGGAATAACAATTGATGTTAATTCGTTGAGAGGTAAACACATATTTTTTTTTTTTAAACATTTAAAATCCCAAGACTGAAGTGGTCCAAGTTCCGAGGCAGATTGAATTCCTAATAGTTTTGATGAACATGGAGTGGTGAAGAAATCTAACAATTTAGTAAATCGTCTTCCAATGACCAACAGGTTTTTATTAATTTTTGAAGTTGCAATATTCTCGATTACTATTACATCACCGTTTTCCAATTCAAAACAGTTATTAGCGTCATTAAGTTTAACTGTAAAATGTTTATGCTTCCATCCTGAATACTGTGGATCACAAGCTTCTTGCAGTAGTGGTCTATTTTTATTTTTACATGAAACTTTTATTGGGTAGTCAAATTTAGATTCATTTATTTGTCTGTGTTCCCATAATAATTTATATTCAGTATATCTTCTAGCCAACTGTTGAAGGGGTTTTACACCATTTTTAATTTTTTTTTTCAATGGCTGCATGAAACTTTCAAACGGAAAGGCAGAATAACAATTTAAGGGTCCAAACTCTTTCACATCATCAGCTACATGTAGAGTTATGTGAATGTTGTGTGACATGAATGTTTTTCCATAAATTTGTCCAAATGTTGAAACAAAATGTGTAAGTAGTTCCTTAGCAAACATAATATATGCATTTGAAATATTGTCTGTAGAGAGAATTCTTATAGCGACGCATAATTCCATAAAATGATTATAGGTTTTTTTACTGAGAAAATCTTTAAAAACTACCATCCCCGTATAGAGGAGACATTGTCTCAGCTCTGTAGCCTTCCACCGGGATACATCTTGTAGAGGATGCTTTCTACTATTTTCATTTAAATTTCTTTGGAATTCTTGAGGAATATATTGCGATAAATTGGTCAATTTTTTATCAATTGCAGAAATTAAATTTTTTGGAAGATTTTGATTGTGTTGTTTTATGCCACCAGTCCAGAACATTAATAATTTTTTGGTGACACCAATGAGAATACAATGCATGTAATCAAACGGTACAGAAGAAATGACATCAAATTTAGGTATATCTACCAAAATTGTTTTTCCACAATGAAAATCTGAATCAGAATATAATCTAAATTCTTCATGATTCCTAAGTGGTGCATTTAATTGAGGAAAATAAATACGATTATTCCCAAAAGAACCAATAGTATGACAACGAATACACGATTTTTTTCCTGTGTGCCCCTTAAAATTTAATGCAAACGATTTTGCTGGGGCATCACATATAAGAGCTTTTAGATGAAGTTTTACATGGATATTATTATACGTCACACCATCATTAATCAGCACACGGATTTCATTTACAAAATCACTCAAAAATTCATTACTGTCTTCTGGTTTTGGTTTACCATAATATGAACCAATAATGAAAACACTAGGGTCAGAAATATTTGAAAAATACCCTAAAATAGGCCATAATTGACTTGGAGGATTTTTTGTGATGGGTAATCCGTCTATTCCAACCATTAGCATGAGTATTGAAGGGAGTGGAGTACCAGACTTTATCAAATGTTCAATTTGATCAAAGATTCCAAAATGATGGTAACTACCCCCTTTAATTTCTTTAATAATAGTTTTGGTGGGTGTTTTTAATAATGTTCGAGAATCTATGGGTAATTCCTTAAATTGTGGATACTTTGATAAATTTTTGAGAAGATCGTCTAAAGCCATGTGAGTAATATTATTTCGAATGGCCCATTTAGCAATAGTTAAATTAACCCCACCATCAATTTCTGGATTAAATTCTTTTTCATCATAAGAACTATAGCTAGAACTTGGTTCACTACAATCTTCATCATCATTAGTTAAAGTTACTTCTTCCTCTGTGTGTACTATTGGTGATGAACAACGTTCATAAATTTCTGAATTTGATGGACATGGAATATGAGGAAGGTGGTTTTGATGAGGATCACTATTAAACTCATTACCAGAACTAGATGATGATGAATACATTGAAGTAAGAACTGTAGCAGCTCGCTTTCTTCTGCGATACCGACTAGATTTGCTTAAGTTCACTGCTTTAGACCTATATAATAAGAACACAACCAAAACTTTATATTGTTAACACGCGTATACTGTTATTTTTTGTATTCATAGATATACTATATAGTATCTATATAGACTATGTAATAGACATTTCATCACAAATTAGGTACAATAACATATAATAACTATATATAGATATTTAAACATATTATTTTAATGTATTCTATTCGGTATTGAATTATAAAAGTAATAAAATGTTCTGTTTTAATGATGACATTTTAAAGCAAGCCAAAATTATGGTGCCTATACATATTATTTTAATCCAAATTTAGTATATAATATATATGTAATTTCTAAAAAAATTACCTAATTAAAATATGATGACATGTTATTAAATTAAATTTAATATAATAGTATACCATCCTGACTAATTACATTACCTATATATTATGATTAGTTTTAACTAAACATAATTACTATTCAAATGGCAGTCTACAGATTTATACATAGGTACCTATATAAAAATAATTTAAACTTATGTTACATATGTATTGTACGAGGTATTGTAGGTACTATAAAAGATTTTATAAGTAAAAAAATAAATTTGAATTAGGAACCTATACTTAATTAATAAATAAAACCATCATTCAATCATTCCAGTCTTTTTAAAATTTATAAGACCCAATATTATTTTAATAAATTAAGTTATATAAATTGGTTCTTTTAAATTAAATTTAGAATGTGAATATTATACCTATAGGTACTTTTCATAACTAAGTATCTTATAAGTTATAAGATACTAGATTGGTATAATTTTACTAACTTGGAAATCAAAATATGTAATATATACCTACCTATATTATAATATTTTGATTTCCAAGTTTGTATAATTATACCAAATCTATAATACCATAATATTATGGCTATTATAAATATATAAATAGTGTGTTTATGCACATATAACTACATATTAAGTAATATACAATATCTGAGAAGTAGGTATAAATGATTAAGGTAGAGATATAATAATATTATAATATAATAATATTACTATTAAAACAATTGCTAAACTTAAATAAAATATTACTAGGTATATTATTATATCCAACTACCTATATATATGCTATGTATCGAGATATGTTAACGATTGTTATGTTAAATAGGTATATCTAATAATTATGTATGTAATATAAGATAATTATATAGGTAGGTATATATAATAATATATAATGTGCAGTAGACTGCTGTTTATATATAACAGATATATAAATATATATATTTGTAACACCTTATATATTATAATATATAACACACTGTATTATTTACATAATATATTGTACTTACATTTTGAAATGTTGAATATATATTATTATATAATTTATAGTATAATATATAAACTGTCCTTAGCTAGAATTCAATATTCATACACTTCACACTTGTTCAATATTGAATGCACATAAGTCAGTAAGTCACATATAAACTGTTTAACGGTATGAAATAATAATTAATAACGTTATAATTTTTTAATAATTAGGTAGTTAGGTTAGGTTAGAAACACAGCTGAAAGGTTAACAAAGAAAACAACGCGGCACGCGCCAAATATAGTGAAAAGCGGAACGCCTACAACAGAATGAAAATAATTATATGATTTCAATAATAATATTATACCTACTCGCTATATTATCAATCTAAATCTAAATCACGTGGTTTAAATAATTTGCCCATTATCATATAATATTATATTATAAGTTCACCGTGTGTGCTTTGCACGGACACACGTTATTCAACCAGAAACATAAACAACTACCTATATAATATATTATATAATAAAGTCTATATATAAATATATATGTTATTTTACATTTTGGCACAGTGGGGACACAGTACTTGAAACAATTTCCACACAGTAAGTTCACCGTGCGTACTTAGCACGGACACACGGTATTCGACCAAAAACACAAATACCTATAAATATGTTTCACGGTTTCGCCTCTATAATATATTATATATAGCACACTGAGAACACCGTACTTGAAACAATTTTCTCACAGTTATTTCACCGTGTTTTTTTTCACATTTTCACACGCAATTCAACCCAAGAATATATTAACACTTTTATTGATTGGTTATTCTTACACCGTCAACCCTTCCTAGCATAAATGTTATAGTTTATTGAAGCTGCACAGTGCTCACACCGTGTCTGAACGGTCTTTTAAGCACCGTGTAAATACACAGACGTTGCACCTTCAAATTGCTACTCGGGTACCATTTGGACCCAGCGTTCTACTATACAGCTCCAGGTTTTAATTTTGACTGTATGCTGAAATACACGTCTATAAAGCTTGACTTACTCTCTGATTATGATATGCTGCTTATGATTGAAAAAGGTAAATTTTTAAGAGCTTATTTTATGAATATAATATAATATAATAATATTTCTGTTTTAAAGGAATTCGAGGTGGGTTGACTCAAGCTAGCATGAGGTATGCCAAAGCTAATCATGAAAATACCCCAGATTACAATCCAACAAAACCTAAATCTTGGCTGGTTTATCAAGATTGTAAGTATAATTGATTTATTTTAAATTATTATTATTTATTTTAAACTTTATAGGTAATAATCTCTACGGGTGGGCGATGTCACAGTACATGCCTCACGGTGGGTTCAAGTGGGTAGAACCAAAACTTGATGGGTTAATGTGCAGATGGCAGTCAGTAAGCATCTAAATTTATTTGATTTTAAACAACTTGAGCTAGAGGATAATGGTTTAAAATTAATAAAAAAGTTAATGGATTTTGGTGTAATTCAAACAAATGTCAAATGAATACGTGGGCATGATATGACACTCATAAGTGATGTAACTGTTTTGGATAAATTTAAATGGAAATGTCAGAATTTAGTTAACGATCCAAAAAAGAAACAAAAACAATGTTGCAATTATAGGTAAGTAATTCTTAATTTATTTTAAAGTATGCACAGAGCTAAGATTAGGGTTTGTTGTTTTTTTTTTTCATTATAGTTCATCTCTTAGAAAAGGTACATTCTTTGCCAAGTCACATTTGTCCTTACTAGATATATGTGGACGATGAATTGTCCATAATTTATTATACAAAACCAATTACGTTTTGCCAAGAACACAGTAGCTGACTGGAATTCTTTTTATCGGGAAGTCACTTTTGACGGTATGATCGTCAAAAAATGCTTGTTGGGCGGAGTATGGGCGGAGTAGGCAGAACTGTATAAATTGACGAATCAAAGTTTGGGAAAAGGAAGTACCACCGTGGACATAGGGTAGAAGGACAGTGGGTGTTCGGAGGATGTGAAAGGGAAACCGGTTATTGTTTTCTTATCCCAGTAGAAGATAGATCCATCCTCCACTTTATTAGAAATAATTAAAGAGTGGATTAAGCCCGGTACAACAATCAATTCGGATTGTTGGAAGGTAATAAATAAAAGTTCAACAACACTAACATAAAACTAAAATTAGATTATTATTAATAAGTAATTAAATTTAGGCCTACGACTGTCTCAAAAATGAAGGTTATTTTCATCTTAAGGTCAACCACTCTATAAATTTTAAGGATCCTGTAACTAGTGCACATACTAATACTATCGAATCTACTTGGCGCCACGCAAAGGTGTCTATGCCTAACTATAGGAGACAAAGAGTTTTATGGCGGTTACTTAGCGAAATACATGTTCCTGAAGAAGTGCCGTGTATTAAAACAAGATCCGACAGTGGAGTTTTTCCGTCATGCAGGTGCTTTGTACAATATTAACAACAAACAACTTGACGACAAATACGAAATTGTAGATGAAGATGAAGATGAAAAGACTGTGAAACTGATGAAAATGACTGAAACTGATGAAAATGAATGTGAAACTGATGAAAATGAATGCTTTGAATAGTTAATAAAAATTAAACATAATAAAACGAAATGTGACTTGTAACTTTTAAAATAAAAATATCGAGGTCCTCCGCGTGGTAATATAGTAGTGTTGCGCGCATGCATATAAACGTAAAACCGTTAACTTTGGGAGGCTATAACTTCCAAAATAATCATTTCCGCAAATTTTTTTTTGCACCATCGTTCTTAACTCGTCAAAACAACCCTTTTTAAAAAAAAAAATTCAAAAAAAAAAGGTGCCCAGTAAACTAGACTTGTTCCCTATTTTTTAACATCACGTGTATTGGCGGAGACTCGTTTGAGCACATATTAAAATATTTTTAAAATTTACGACAACTCGTTTGAGCACAAACTAGTGAACAATGAAAACCAGATTGTAGGTATAGTTTTTGGTGTACAGGGTGCTTTAAGCTACCCATAATCGATCGATTATGACCGTATAGTCTTAAAGCATAACGTGGTTTCCTATCAGTTTTTATCTATCTATTTTTTAACATCACGTGTATTTATCCAACTATTATGTGCGTTATCAAATCCATGCCACTTGACGTATATCTGTTCACCCTTCCTACGTACAACTTTTTCAATCAAATACTCGTTTGGGAAATTAGTTTTAAATGGTTCTTCTGCAGAATAAAAACAACCCGCAATAGGCTTGCCCATATAATCTTGTAACTGATAAGTAACAGGTAATGTTTAATTTATTTTGATAATCTTGAATATTTCCGTGGACCAGTTTGGTAGATAACCTTTTGTAAACACGCCTTTTTGAGTACCATAGACCTTATACTAATAGACAGAGCAAGAGTGTAGTTCGTGTGGTCTTGCCAGGCTACGCTGCTCAAGAGACCCGATGACCTAAGCACATACGCAGTAGAGTTCCAGGTTGTGTGTGTTTTAAAAATGTATTGTATGATAATAACTGTTGACTGATAACAATTATTTAAAACATCCAACACTCAACAGTCAAAATATACTTGAATTTACGATAGTTAGTAATTTTACACTATTTTTTTACAATCATCATTTTTTCAAAAATGGTTAGAAAGTGTATAGTGTGTGGTGTGAAATATGAACCTGATAACGAAATAAAATTTCATGCGTAAGTATTCTTTGTTTTACCTATATTTATTGTTTTGTCAATGATTTATGATTGTGTTATTTAATTAAGGTTTCCTAGAGATGAAGAACATAAGGGTCAGTGGAAGAAAGCGTGTCAGATCAATTTATGTTTGTCAACACCCAGAGTATGTTCAAATCATTTTTTACCAGCAGATTATGAATTAAATGGACGTTTGAAAAGAGATGCTGTTCCAAGGTATCAATTTTAACTTAAATAACTTAATATTAATCTGATTTTTTAGTGGATGTCAAATATCAAGCGTATTTTTGAAATAACTGTTCTGTATGTATCTAATTTAACTTTTTTTCTATAATCTATACTTTATTTTTTCAATAAACAAAATGTATCAATAAATCAGGAAAGTTCAACAGCTACTAAAATAGCTACCTACAAAATATCAAAATGGTTTGTTTCTTTAAATTTCATTAGTTTAAAATTTTAAATGCACAGTCCCGAGCCCTAATAATTATGTTATAACATTATTATAGTAAAATAAATAAATATATAATATATTTTATGTCGTCAAAAATTATCCGTGTTTTAAATTGGTTTCATCTTGTTTGAATAAAACTATTAAATTTGCATTATCACGTATCAACTGTTTAGGTACTTATGAATAACTCTGAGCCAGATAAAATATATCCATTTTATTGTGACGACCTCGAGAAAAATATTCCCTTATTACGTGCTGATGTTCACCGATAACATCATCCATGATAAAAATAGAATTTGGTAAGACTTATTCGGGTGGAATAACTTTATCATTCTCAAACAAAGTAAAAATGTTAACACCATCAATTCCATCAATAATAAGTTTTAATAACTTATTTTTTGGTTGTTTTAGCGTTTTAGAGTATATGTAAACATTTTCAAAACGTAACCCGTTTTCGTCGACGAGTAAAAAATATATCAGATTCGTTTTTCCACTCCCAGAACTTCCCAGCACTAAAGATCTCAGTGTATTGGGGAAAAGCTCACCATGACGCAGCTGAATTGTTTCGGGGGTATCGATGTTATAAATTCGAAGTTTTTTCTCTTGCTCGATAAAGCGCATTTTTTTACAATTTTTCACTATAAATACGAATGTTCTGTCATTGAAAGCGTCATACGATGTCTCACGTTCGTAAGCGGAACAACAATAAGGGTTCTGGTATTGAACTCTGTTATAAATCATTTACCCGTGGAATTACATTTACCCGGTTACAGGTAAATCTATGCACAAAATTATTATTATTAAATCTGATCTAAATTGTAAATATGTTTATAAATTTGCCGGTCCCGGGACTAAATTAAAAGAAAGATTAGCACGTGGTGAACGTGGTATGAACAGACTTGACGAGTTGGCCAAAGCTCACGATATTGCATACGACAAAAGTAATTCACTAACCGATAGACACAGAGCAAACCAAGTATCAGAAAATCAGGCTTGGGAGGTGTATAAGTCTAAAAACACAGGTATCAAAGAAAAAGCTGCGTCTTGGTTGGTCACTACAGCTATGAAGGCTAAGCGTAAGCTAGGGGCTGGTTGTGGTTTTAAAAAATGGTTTTGGCAGCTAAAAAAGCAACCAAGAATAAAGTGAATGAAAAGAATATAACTAAATAAGCCTGTTTCAATTATTTTAATCTCCACGGCATTTAACTGTACTTGACACTTTTAACTCATTATATTTATGAACAGTCAAAGTTAAGCGGTCACGCGGACTGAAAGTATTTGGACTGTGTGGGTAGTTTCGAGCCTGAGCGAGTTACTATATCGTGTCTCGCTGTCTGTGTAATATAATAGTTTTGTCTGAGCATCGGGTAGAACCTCTGTTATTTAAGTCTAATAAATATTCTGTTTAACTAAATTATTTTTGATTTGATTATTTTAATTAAGTATAGTGATAACTAAAACCACGTATTAATTTATCAACGAACAATCTGAGTTGTAGAGACGTCCATAACAAATAATAGTAGGTACCTAATCCGTCCGCCGAGGAATATCTTATTATTATATATTTATACTTATTGTACTTAAATATGTTTAAAAATCAAAGTGAATCAAACAATTTAACGAATGTTAAAATTTATTATTTACCTAATCGTTTACATATCAACTTGAAAGAAGCAATAAAAATACTCAAAAAACCATTTATAACGGAAAGTATTGAATATACATAACTCAAGCCACAATCAGGTGAGTGGTACATATATATTGAATATAATGAACCAAATAAAATTACAGATGGATTTGAATGGGTAGCAACAGGGACTACTATGTTACCCAATAAGAAAAATCCCATGTTAATAGCTGAATATTTTAGCTCTGAAAATATTTACATAAGTGTATTTAAATTAATAAAAAATAATAAATATAATGCTTCATTGGTGAATTATACGAATAACCCACTACAACTGGACTCGATAAACGGTGAAATTAAAAAGTGCAAATCAAGCGTCCCCAAAAAAATGTCTATTAAAAGCATAATGAAAAGACATTTTGGGAAAAATAATAAAAAAGAAAGCGTAGGTAACCTAACCTAACTCAGAATAGTGGAAATTCGTAAGTTTAAAAAAATAAGGTTTTAAATTTTATTATTTATAAAAATAAAATATATATTAATTGATGTTCATAAACAATTTTAGTGAGGATAATAACTGCAATTTACCATCTACTTCAACTTCAACACCTGCAGTACAATTTATGGCAGTAGCAGATAGTAATATCTCGTAAGTTAGTTAAATTAGAATTTTTGTTTTTAAATAACAATAACGAATATAAAACTTTCCCAGTGAATATAACACAATGTCAATTGAAGAAATTTCCAATTTTAAATAATGATTTGGCGCTGCAATACGATTGCGCAATTTTTCCTTCTTGACCCGTCTAATTACACCACGATTGCGCCCCGATCCCTTTTTACCTGTTAAAATCACAACACCATTGCGCACCAAATGATATGTGTATATACTATATTATAGGGGAGAGTCGGGTAATTTGGACCACCGCTTTAATTGGACCACTCGCTTATCTCTCCTCGTAATGATAAGAAATGGTTCGAATCTAGTAAAATATATTCTCCATAGGCGTCACTAAGGGGTATCGAGGGGTATCTTTGCTACCCCAGACATTTTTTTGGGGTAGCAAGGGTATCGTTTTGCTACCCCAAATAAAATCTTAGATTTTAACAGTATAATCGATGTTTTTTTCAAGTGGGTACAAAAATAGACTATAATACTATATATTATTGTGATTATGTTCAAAATAATAATATTTTGTGATAAGTCCAATACGGACGATTAAATAGCGTGCACTGAGGGGTCTAGGACATTTCGCCGCGACCG
>NW_019100781.1:25033-28612 GCF_001856785.1 Myzus persicae
AGAACGACACGAGTCAATTTTAATTTTGGTTGAAGGTTTTATTGAAATAATTAGTGCATTGGAAGAACTTATGTCAATAGAACATGATAAAGCAGTTTTTCCATTACATAAATCTATGTGTAATTTTAATTTTATTATAACTATCTGTATTTTGGAAAAGGTCCTTGGAATAACTTATTTTATTTCAAAATATCTTCAAACAGAAAATATTGATTTATCCATTGCAATAGAATCTGTAGAATAAAATTGACAATTCAAAAATTACAAGATTTACGGACGGAAGAAACTTTTTTTTCTATATTTCATCGTGCTTGTGAAATCGCAAAAGAAGTTGGTACATCACCAACCATACCAAGAGTAGTCGGGACTCAAAAACATCGAGAAAATTATGCCATACTCAATAATGACCATGTCTCTTACTACAGACAATCATTATATTATCCATATTTAGATGATATTTTAGCATCATTTAATGAACGTTTTAAAATGAACTCTAATATTTTTATTTCTTTATCTTCTTTATTACCAAGCAAAATTGGTAATTTATCATTTAGTGATATACAGCCAGCTATTGATTTTTATGAAGAAGATTTAAGATCTAATAACCAAAACATTCACATGGACTTATTAAAAAATGAATTTGAATTTTGGAAGCAAAAATGGTCTAATGAAGAAAATAATTTACCAAAAAATGCATTAGACACATTATCAAAATGCCCCGAAGATTTATTCCCACATATAAATATTTTATTAAAACTTCTTGCTATTTGGCCTGTATCAACGGCATCGGTTGAAAGAAGTTTTTCTTCTTTAAAAAGAATCAAGACCTATTTAAGAAACTCTACCGGTGAGGCAAGATTAAACGGATTAGCTCTTATGAATATCCACAGAGACATACAAATTGACACAGATGCTATTTTAAATATGTTTGCGTCTAAAAAGGAAAGGCGTTTAGATTTTAAATTGTGACAATTTAATAATGAATGCATAATACATTAAAAACTATGTGTATATATTATATGTTTTAAATTATTTCCTATTTTCCTATAAAGTTAAGTATGTTTAAGCCCCCCCCCCGAAAACAAATCCTGGGTACGGCACTGCATACAATACATTTTCATATACATGCACTTGAACCATATAACTAGTTATTAGGTCAATGACTTAAACTTATTAGAATACTTCTTAAATACTCTTTGGTTTAATTATTTGGAAAGTATTTTAAATACTGTCTTGAACGTATTTGAATTTGAAAATCGAATAATTTTATACAAATACTTTTGTAAATTCAAATACGAATTATTCGTCAGTTGTCACATATTATTATTTTTATTTTGAAAATTGTTATAGGTAGTATTTTATTAATGAATTATAATATTTTTTTCGTTCATAAATGTTGAGAACCCAACTTAAATTAATTAAATAAATTATAAATAATATTAATTTGGTGAACTAGTAGAAAAGTAAAATAAAAAAGTATTTGAAAAGTTTATGAATACATTCTGTTGGCTACATTTTGCTATACGCGGCAACACTGTCGGACGGCCCTTCCAGACCAGGGGTGCTTAACTCATAGCTGTAAAAACAATGACTCTGATATTAGTTGATAAGAAATTCACTCGCGGCGCTAGTGATCGATCTCATGGAATATTATTTTTTTTAATCCATGAACGAAGAATTTTAAATTATTTTGTCTTCTAACCAAAAAAAAGTAAAATGGAAGAACAGAACATTGTATTTTGTGACTCGCTTAACGCTTTTTTGAGTTTTCCGTTACAGCACCGTTTTCACGCGCTCATCCATTTTTTACCAGTTTTTACCAATTTTGTTTGCATTTTAATTATATTTTGTTTTAACACAATATATATTTAACTATGCCGTCCAACAAGTGCAGTGTGTTGGGTTGTGAAAGTGAGAGAACGGTCAAAAAACATGTTTTTCCATTAATTGACGCGGAATACGACATGTGGGTTTTACGTACTGGCAATAAAAAATTGGAAGGACTTTCAAAATCACATGTGAGGAAAACATTTTTGGTTTGTTGAAACCATTTCAGTAGTTCCTGCTACAGTACTGGAACAAAGCGTTTGAAAAGAGGGTCAATGCCTACATTGTTATTACCAAGTATGTATATTATTTGTATTATTATAAACAACTTAATATGCGATTATGTCTATTGTCTACTGTATATTATATTATATTTTCTTCTTTAATAAAGTTTCTTTTTATTAAAAATAATTAAAT
The DNA here is from genome assembly GCF_001856785.1 of Myzus persicae. Taxonomy (NCBI): domain Eukaryota; kingdom Metazoa; phylum Arthropoda; class Insecta; order Hemiptera; family Aphididae; genus Myzus; species Myzus persicae. Next base: position 27,278 of record NW_019100781.1, read on the forward strand.
ATAAATAACGTTACAAAACGAACCCCCATAGAAATTAATTGGTGACACCTGGTGGCTGGTATACAATAATGTTATATCCACTTGTCCACCTTTTTATAATTAATTTTTTTTTTTTTTTTACCTATTGTAAAGAAAACATTTATAATACCTACAAGTAAATAATAACATTAAGATTAAATTTTACAATAAATTATCTACCTCCCTTAAGCATAATGCTTGTGATTGTGGTAGAGATCATTATATAATGATAGACACAAATATATAGGTACACTAATAAATGTTAAAACTAAATCTAAGATTGTAATATATAGAAACAAGAAAAAGTATGTGAAATAAATTTAAAAATGTTGCATTTTAATCTTTATACACTTAATAAAGAAAATAACCATAAGTTTAAGTTAATTTGCTTTTTTATACTTTTTTAAGATTGATTATCATAGAAATCGGTCTATAGGTAATTATTTATATTAGTAACGTTAAATAATAAAACCTATTTTATTTTCAGCTATAATTTCAAATAGATCTGTACAACAGCAATTGGCTAATGAGTCAATTGAAATTGTGAATGTTAGCTGTCCATAGCCATTGGCTTTACCTACATGTGATGAATCATTTGATCTTGTGAACGTTAGTTGTCCATCACCATTGGCTTTACCTTTATTGGATCAGTCAACTGACTTTATGAATGTTAGTTGTTTGTCACCGTTAGCTTCATGTTTGTCTGACATTTCATTAGGTAAGAAAATTATTATTTATTTATGTAACTGAATTTATATAGATTATTAGACAAACTTTTTTATATTTTGTTTATAGCAACACCTCTGGTTGAATTGCCAAATACTATAAATGCTAAAAAGAAGAAATTATTGTACAATATTGGAATGAGGAGAGTAGCAGACCTGACTCCAAGAAAAGAAAAACTATATACTGTAGCCAAGAAAATGATAAAAAAAGTAAACTGTATGACTAAAAAAAATGTATCCTTCAAACAACAACTTAAATTTGCTAAAAAGTTTGTTATAACTGATAGTTGTAACAACTTAACAGAAAAACTTAATAAAACGACACTAGACTTCATTAAGACTCAGGTACATATCCAAAAAAATAGTCCAAAAGGAAGGAGGTATACTTTGGATGATAAAATTTTAGCACTGTCTATATATAAAACATCGCCCAAAGGTTATAGATTCTTATCATCAATTTTTGCACTTCCATCAAAAGCCACATTGAATACAATGTTGAACCGAATACCTTTCACACCAGGAATAAATGTACACATAGAAGAAAATCTTAAATATCAAGCAACTAAATTACCTAATAATAATAAAAAATGTG
>NW_019100782.1:0-6239 GCF_001856785.1 Myzus persicae
GGTAAATAGGTGGACACTGAGTGTGAAATTACCGTATTGTGTGATACGGTAATTCTGAGTCGTCTGAGGTGAACATTCCTCCTTGAACAAAAAAAATTAAAGTGGAAAAACGAACTGTGAACATACAAATACATACTACTTATCTTCACTATTATGAATTGATTCAACTCCTAAAAATATTTAAATTAAATTTATTAAAAAATGATTTCAATCACTCCAGGACTAATTTTTAGTTCAGCATTGGTTTGAAATAATGATCTACCTATTATAAAGTCACACATTATATCTTTATCAGGTACCGAGTATACTTCTACCGTATAAGTAGCATTATCAACTTCTAATTCAGTGATGAATTTTTTCTTGGTACAAAACATAGTTCCAGCTGGTCCACTAAGACTAACTTCTGCATTGACAGCGTCAATACCTTCAATTAATGACTGTCGGCATAAATTCAAATCGCAGCCAGTGTCTATAAGAGCTAACGTCTGGATTCCTAAGACATTAATTTCTTTAAATATTCGCTCATTAGTATTTATAGCATTCATTTGATAAACTTGTGGTTTTTCATCATTATTCACTTGCTTTGCTTGAGTTTCCTTATCAGGGCATTCTGTTGATTTGTGGCCAAAAGATCTACAAGCAAAACACTTAGGACCTTTATCCAAGTCTGGACATTCCCTATGTTGATGTGTTTTGGATCCGCAATTATAACATCTAATGATTGTGTTCGCAACACCTGACATCGAGTTTTGTTTTATATTACCTGCGTTATGATTACTTGCAGCACCATTAAAAACCTTAGATATTCCTGACTCAGAGATGTGCATCCTTGACTTCATCTTAACATACAATTGTAGCTTTATTTTAAATTCGCTTATTGTTGTAGCTCCGTGAAGTAAAGCTTTATTCACTTCACTATCCTGAATGCCAGCAATGACATAATCCAATAGTGAATCTTCAGACACATCTCCTTGTTTTGCTATTTCCATCATTTTAAACAAATACTGCTGATGAGATTCGTCATTATTTTTTATTCTGGCTGTAAGCTACCTATGCACGTCAGCTGAAGTTAAATTATTACGAAACTCATTCATCAAACATTCCCTCAATAAATCCCATGACTTAATACCAGTTTCAGAACGTAGATATAGGGCAGCAGTCCCCGACAATAGACGTTTACTATATATAAAAAGTTCAACGTCAGACCATCCACATACTTCGCTCATTTCTTCCAAATCTTCTATCCATTTACTGATTGAATAAGTATCATCACCGGTAAATACATTAAGAGATTCTCGCACATCATGAAATTTAATCGATTCTCTAACCTGATTAACAGTACCCTTTTCTTTGATGGCAACAGTAGTTTCGTTAGTTCTTGCATTTGTCTTAGCTTTGCTTGACTTCGGCGTCCTGGGTGCCATTTTGCAAGGAAGTTAACCGGCAAGTTCAAAAACACAAAATACGAATCGCGATTCACAATTTACTTCACGCACCACCACGCGACTTTGGTAAATACGACTTAATTTTGAGGTTAGTAACTAGTATTACAAGTTCACGACTTATTAATTGTTAACGCGTGTTAATACGAACCAACAACCGGACAGGCCCCCAAATGTGGAAGTTAATACAATGCTGTATTACTTCAAGTTATGGTTGAGGGTGATTAACGACATTAACGAACACAACAATGTTTATTTTAAAAGAATTCTGTATAACACTATTACAGTAACAGCTTAACGTCTTAACTCTTAACCTACTCTATGTAATCGCGATCACGGTTCACTTGACACTGACTGGTGTCTTTATTCTATGGACTAGACTGTGTAATTGTAACCATAACCTAACCGATAGTAAATATAAATATGATAGTGATTCTAATGATACAAGATAATACAAATAATCCCACATATATTACAATTGCAAATTAAAGTATTATAAAAAAGCACATTGTGAAGTATTATTATTTAAAATTGAAGTACTTGAGTAGGTACCTACTTGTTTTAATTAATATTCATAATTTATTTTGTTTACCATAATGACATTATACTAGTAAAGTAGTAAGTCAACAGAAAACAACATTAATATTAATCAATATTCAATAATAATATTATCATCAAAATTAAAAAAAATACGTTTAACTGTTTAAGGTTAACTTAGTTCAACAGTGTGCGTACACTACAATAATACAATTATATATTTATAATATGATATTTCCTTCTGTGGCATACTGTGATTGTATGATATCAAATTAAGATACGGCATAATTTTTACTCATCAATTGAAATTTATGTAATCTATGTCCTTGCTTATCTGTTATAATACTGGAGTGATTTACTAATAATATTTAAACATAGTCACAGCTCGCTACATACATTATTGGAGCACCCATCTATTAGTTATTTATAAAGATTTGTGTAAATATTTTGTATCCGCTCTGAAAGCGGATTCACTATGATATGAGTTTATAGTGAATTCGTAACTAATGTCAACATTTTTATTGTGTTGTTATATTGTATTCAATAACTGTTATTAGCTATAGTAATATGTTTACGATATGTCTGGTACATAAACTATATTATGTGCCTTAAACATTATTTGATAATAATTATTAATTTGTGTCATGTAACGATTTGTACAAACTACACCATTGGGAATTGCTGTTAATTTATTTTTGCTCTACTAACTATTGAGATTTTATTTTATTTCATTATATGTGTAACAATTGCAATTAATTAAAAAAATTCTTAGGAATAATAATCATCATATTGTATAGTATTAAATTAATTAAGAATATTGCTGCTTAACTTATCTTATTTATCGTTTTGTCACTGTATAATTTTTTTATTTCACCATGTTAACATAACACCTGAGACAGGTGTAATTCATATGATAAATGGTAAAATTTTGTACACACTATATCACTGTGACTTTTTTATTGTATTTTGATTGTATTCGATTTACTTACTGTAGAGCATTGCTTCTTTTAATAGTTGTATTTCATTCATACATATTACTATAATAACATGTAATACAACACTCTGCACACACCATGTCACCGAAATTCTGTTAGTTCATTTATTTTATACTAATAATTGAGATTTTATTTCATTTTAAGATTTGTATATTGCTATAATACAAATTGCAATTCATTAAATTATATTAACAACGACAATATTTGATTTTATCACTGTAGAGTAGCGTTCTAAACTTGAAATCATACTAATCAATCAATATGTTAGATTAATAATATCTATAAAAAATAAATTTCACAATTTATGTGAATATCATTATGTTAAAAACAATAATTTGTGAAACAATCAATTGGTCGTAATGGCATACTCTTGGATCATAGTAGATATCTTACTAGAAATAAAACACACCAAGTGTAAAGTAATTTAATGAACAATTGACAACAAATGATGTCATCATAAAAGTTGTGTCCTAAGTCTTACCGTAATAACCATAATCATATAGGTAACCAGACATGGAGTATTCAAAACAGTTGTCCATTCTACAGCTAATTGTTACATGTACATCTTCATACAAACCACTCAATCTTTTAGGTATTTTGTATTTTCATTTATTTCACTGAACCTTAGAATATAGCCTGACTTTAGATTCCAACACTGTATGTAATATATTAAATTATACTATCGTATTTCATTGATTACCGTAATATCGTATTCCACGATGGTTCACTACACATCAGATTTTTAATTTCTAATTGTTGTTCTATCGTATGAATACATAAATAACTGATGACAATTTAAATTAAATTCTTACCAGGCACACAAAATATGGAAATTATAAAATACCCAATAAAAAAAAAATAAAAAAATACCCAGTTGAAAAGGAACATACGTTAAAGAAAAACACATGTCTTTTGTTACTATTTTATTAGTTTATTCAGCTGAATAAAAAACAAAACAATTGAAAAGTATTATCAAAATTTCCAGAGCAAAGAATGTTCCTGTAAAAACTTATTGTTGGCCGGTGGCAGTTGTTCTGCAATCGCCTGAAAATAATGCGCTCAATTAGATATAATTATTCTTTTTTATACACTAAAAATAATATTCTTACGGCTTCCGTCGCCGACGTCGGCCCACCGCTTCGATGGATCCCCTGAAATTAACGGGCTTATTTAAATTTATTTAAGATTATATTATATTATCAAGAACCATTTTAACTATAAAACATATACTTGCCTTTGTGGCCGTACTGTACCGTTCGCGTGCTGCCCGCTGAAAACAATGTATTTAATTAGAACTAAGCGTATTCCAAAAAGATAATATTTTCTAAGCGTACAGAGTGACTTACTTCGTCCTGGGTCAGGGTGCGGTCCGACGTCCCCGAACACCTTGACAACCGGGAGCGGGACCGTGAGCGGATACGCAGCGTGGAGAGCGGCAGGGAAAACGAGCGTTCCCTGCTACCGCCGTTGCTCGATCTATAGCTGCGCCTCAAACTCGGGTCCCGTTCTTGGTCGGTGTTCGTGCGGCCGCGGGCGCCACGGCCACCACGTCGGGCACGTTCGCTGCCCCTACCGCTCCTCCTCCCGTGGCCACCACGACTGTCTTCTAGACTTCTCCTCTGGGCTACAATGCGAATTACATATTCTTATATCATTTTTATTTTAAGAAAAATGTTAAATACACACTCACTGCAGTCCCGAGCCAAGTGCCTCGCACCACCGCAGTTGTAACATACTGAAAAGGGGAAACATAATATTTACATTTTCATACTTTTATATTACAAATTATATTTACTAATTTATACTTACATCGGAGCCTGGCCGCGTCCCCGAAAAAGAGTTGGCATTCTACACTAATATTGTATACATATTGAGCCGTTCTAAAGTTCATACATAATAAATAAATAAAAACAATTATAATTGTATATAGGAAAAAGTGATTTGACCTAGAAATATGACGGTAGGAAAAAAATATTTAACATTTTCTACAGAAACCATGTGGCCCGCACAAAAACTAGACCCCGTGTTTGTACATTAATTTATATTATTATTATATAACAATACGTATATACATTATATTATTAATAATAAATAAATGCGATCTGCGGTGAACGTGTAAAAAACAAAAAAAAGAAATTAAATTACCAAAATATTTAGTTTAACGGAGAGCACGCGGTTCGCACAAAACTAGGTCACGCTTTTCTTCGCAAATTTATAATAGCATAATAATATATATAATATATTATTAATATTAAATAAATACGATCTGGGTGAATGTGTTTTAAAAAACATTAATTAAAAATAATTTTGAAAAATATTAAATTGTATACTCACGATTTATTATTGTCCGCCATTTTATTAAGACAACAAAATGAAAATATATGGAGCGTCTTCCACGACGGTCAGCAGTCTAAGAAAGTTGCGCTATTGCAGTTCATTTGTTAATTGTTTTAGGATGGTTTTCAAAGACATTAACTAAAGTTACAACCCCAGGTAATCCTTGATTGTATTTGCCATATTATATTTTGTTCGAACTCGAACGCGGCATTGAACCTAACATTTTTTGTTTTTGTTTTTTCTTTTTAATTCCAACCACCTTTACTCCAAAATCGGTATTCCCTCGACGTGACTAACTTGCTAGACACTCAAATACGGCTCATAATTTGTACTCTTTGGTTTAGACTTTCGCAAAAGCACAAGACTGGACCCCGTTCAATCACATATTTCGAGACTTACAAACGTTCCCGCCTTCGAAACCGCACCTTGAAATTGCATTATCACAAATCCTTATCACCTTCTCTGACATTTTCTCGCCCACCTACAAACGAGACTTTTATAGTTTCGACTACTCAGTCTCCGCAATCGGTACCCACTTTCAGCTAACACGGGGGGTCTGGGGGTCACCCCCACCGACGCTCGAAGAGCTAGTCTTGTCTTCTTCTTATATTATAAAACGCTAACCCGAGGGCGCCCTCGGTGCACTAATTTCGCATCTACTTAAGGGAGAACCAATGAAAACGCTCCGTTTCCCCGCCGGCGGCGGCGAGCGTAATCACCATCTCTTATCACTATCACTACTACTACGTTTGAGATTTTATTTGAGTTTCTTCGAGTTTTACCCCCCTCGAGGGCCTCGGGTCGCCCCGTTCGTGCTCCCATCGCGTTTCACACGAGTTTTCCCTGTCGGTAAAGTCGGGTTTCCCTCCGTTCGCCGTCCGCGGGGCCCTAAACTTTGATCGCAAAAATCGTTTTCTACATATACATA
>NW_019100782.1:8016-10120 GCF_001856785.1 Myzus persicae
CTCAATAGTTTATGATTAATACTAATATTAATTTATAATTGGACTGAGAGAGTTTCGTCATTTTACCGTCACGTCTAGAACCGAATGATTGTAACGTGTATTTATTTTTATTGTTTGACAATAGCAAAGGAGTTTATAGTTTATTTTAAACACAACTACAACAACCTATTTTAGATTAGAGCATTCACACCATACAAACCGAACGGATAAAATCCACCAACGTCCTCAGTTGTTCGCGCATGTTTAATTTTAGGTGAACATTCGCCTCAGACGGCTAAAATTAAACACATTGTTTTGACTGGCTCTATGCACACCGGACGGATGTTCGAGCGCGATATCGTTGAAATTTTCATTTTAATATTAAATTATAGTTGTATCCTGTAGGTGACTTCCTGGTGACTTTTATATAGGTAAACTTAACTCAAAGTAATATTGAATTACCTAATACCTATTAAAATATTTAATTCAAATTTTAATTTGAATATGAATATGAGTTCCGCTAGTATTGATCTGGAATATTTTATAATAGAGATATTATAGATATCTCAAGAGCAGTCAATCTGGAATTTAGGTAAGTCTAAAGTATATTTTTTACCACTAATTGTACACATTTATTTTGATTTTCAGTAAATCGTTTTGTGTTTTTGTATAGTTTTTAGTAGTAAATTATTGTATTGAAATGACGTGTTATCCACATATTACATTTAGAATCAAACGAGTATCACAACAAGATTCAAAAATATAAAAGTTGGTCAAGGGTTGCAAAGACTACTTTAAATGATTTTGGCAGTCTTGACGTAACTGGGAAGAGAGAAAAAAGTAAGCATACTCGTTCTAAAATCCATTAACTTATTTTCAAAATGATATTACAACTTTGAACTTACAAGAACAATTGAAATAATATAACTATAAATATTTGTATTATTGTCGGTATTGCAAAAACTTATAATAATATTCAATCTTATATAAGTAATGATATTAATAATAATAATAACAAATTAAAAACAAATATGACAAATAATTTAAATAATAATAATATATTATAATATGACGTATATATAGTATAATAATATAATATTTAATAATAGGTACAATTTTAATATTGCAGTTAGGCACTTCCCAGACAACAAAATTATGTTACCACAATATTCAAACAATGTTATAATTTTAGTAATAATATTATGAAGAACATTATCATAACATTATTTAAAGATTCATTAACATCATAATAACATTATGACAAAATTACAGTGGTAAAAAAAATCATGTTTCCATAATGTTGTATTATAACATTTGTAAAATATTGCACTTTAACATTTCCACAAAAACACAGAAATGTTTTATATTTAATAATGTACTAATATTCAGAAAACATTTCCACAAGAACAAGGAAATATAAAGAATACATATTGTATTAAAAGAATAAGTTGTACATTTAATTATATATCATTCTTGTTTATTAGTTTTTAATAAAAATAAGTAATAACATTCACAATTTATTAGGTTAGTATTGGTTATCAGGTTGTTTTGAATTTTTTTTTTAAGACGAAATGGTGCATGAGAAAGCCATACGCCAAGGCAGTTGTCAATATCTTTTTCTGGATTATGTTTGTATTTAATGTTCGATCTAATTGCATCTGAAAAATGTTATAACCATATTATTTAATTTAAATATATTTTATAATATGTTGGTAGCTAAAATAATATGTTGTTTCATAATTTGTATTTTAAATTTATTTTATACCTAGTTATGACGTAGGTACACACTACACACTAAACAGATAAAATACAAACGTACATTTCCCTAGCCCCACCCATTTCAAATTTTCAAAATTTTTCTACGCCAATATTTAGCACGTGATTAGCATGAATTTGTACGACCGTTTCCGAAATTTGTACAGCAGCGGTTTACCCGGAAAATTCAATTTTATATGGGTGGGGCAGGGGAAACGTTTTTCCAGCCCCGCCCGCGCGGGAAAACAGTTTTTCACAACATTTTTCTACGCCAATATTTAGCACGTGATTAGCATGAATTTGTACGACCGTTTCCGAAATTTGTACGGCAGCGGTTTACCCGGAAAATTCAATTTTATATGGGTGGGGC
>NW_019100782.1:11875-27936 GCF_001856785.1 Myzus persicae
TATTTAATTCAATAGGTATACAAATATAAAAACTAATACAAATAAAATATAAAGGTATTAAAATACATAAAAATAATAATAATACATAATTATAATAAAAATAAATAATAATAATAATTGGACACTGAAACAGCATAGTCATACAAATTATTAAAAATTAAAATAATAAAAGTAAAAAATGAGTTGCATGAGTAGCGTGACGTTTATTATATTATCATTTATCATGTTTGTTATCACTATCCACTATCTTATTACGATTATACAACAATGAAGAACGTTTCGTAACGTTCCGTACATGAAACGAAAACACTATAAATTAATAACACTGCAACACTGATTCTCGATTACAACAAAAATATTATTAAATTTTAAATTTTAAATTTAAAAATGTTCCCTGTCTAGTATAATATTAATATAGATATCTATGCATTTATTAAAGAAAAGGCCGGAGGCCGCAGGTGGGGCCGCGGCCTACCCGGCCCCCCCCGTGCGCACGCCTATGAATATATATATAATATATATTATGCCTATACATTTTTTTTATAACCGTATACAAAATATGTTAGCGCGAGAGTGTACTAGTTTATACATATTATTGTACATTATAGCTGTATTTATTTAATGGAACCGGCAACCGGCTGTATATTATGGTTCACAAGGAACTGGCGGCGGTATCCGCTCGCTCGTCTTTTACAGTTTTACCGGCGGTGCGCGCTGCCCACGGTTTAAGATGGATATCTTAAACCGTGGCGCTGCCGAATGCACAACAGACAACAGAGTGACCAGTCACGAAAGCGGATAATTGATTCAGAAAATCTTTTTTAAAACATCAAACAAGTATAATATTCTATACAAATATTAATATCTACAATCTATATAGTGTCTACAACTATCTACCATTAACTGAGTACCAACAATTATTATATTGTGTTTATACTTGATCGGTAGACGGGAAGCAGGGCCGCGCAAACTAGGTGTGCGAGATGTGCGAAAAACAAGGGCGGCAAAAAGTGGTAATATTCCAGGGGCGACAAATGAATTTTGACGCTTAGGGGTTTAGTAGGTATCGTATGGTTCTATCGTCAATCAATATTTTCTTGACATGCAATTTGTAATAAATATACAACATACTACAATATAACAAATAAATACAATAATTTATAACAGGATAGTAACTAGCGACATTGTGTACAATACTACATTAGCTTTAAGCGAGTGGCTGTATCGACTATCGAGTTATTTAAACAACTTTAAAATAAATCTGTTAAATTTCATCAGTCCACGGGAATTACCCAAGATAAGCCGAGCACTAGACCGTCGATCCTTGGTAAACAACCGCAGCGTTGTCGTCGGACACGTGCAGCTGGTCGTCGCGGTCGGATAGAGTATAAATGTATAATATTTATGTTTAATGTAAAATCATTATTCATTTGTAAAAGTGTAGGTAAACATTAAAATTTTTCGTTATTTTAATATTTTATATCTACGTTACGTCGTTACCTACGTTTATTGTGTATTTTTATGTGTTTCTGTATTATAACTTAATTTACTATGAACCGCAAGCGATTAAGTGGTGCTGGTTATCGGAAAATATATCAAGAGAAAGCACAGAAGTTGGAGGATGTGCTATCCAAAACTAGAAAAATTAATGATTTTTTCTCAAATGCTAGCACGGAAGCTGAAGTTAATCTGACCGATCTAGGTACTTTTTGTACTTAAAAAACATATGTTAGAATTAAGGAATCTTTTTTTGCTTTTTTTTTGAGAGTTATTCTAAAGTATTCAGTTTTTCACTTTAATAGGTAACTACCAAAAATGAAAATGTATTAGGTATTAATAATTTTTCATACTTAAGCTATATTAGTACAAATTAATACATCTAGTACAATATGATATTTGAATTTGCATTTTATATTAATTATTATATGAATATTGCCATATATTTAATAGTACCTATATGGCTATATTTCAACAGGTAATACCTCATTGTCACCGCAAAGAATTATAAGCGTGAAAGAAGATGTTGATGAGTCCATGAATGAAATCACTTCATTGGTATCAGAAAAATATATAAGTAAGAAAGAAGATATTGGTGAGTCCATGAATGATTTATTAGTGGAAAACATTTTGATATCTGATGATCCTGGTACATGGCCTGATCATTTGAACAATAAAAGTATAGAAATTTTAATAATGCACCATCCTGTTCAAGTGAAAAATTATAACTTTCCTTTAGATGAAATGAATAGAAAATTTTCTGAAGTTTACTATTACCGTAATATGAGTAATAGCGAAAAAATTATTCGACCTTGGTTACTATATTCCATTATTAATAATAGTGTTTATTGTCTTTATTGTAAAATATTTAACAAAAAACAAAGCAATCAATTTATTACTGGGTGTAATGACTGGCAGCATTTATCTTTTTTACTTTCCAAACATGAATTAAGTTATAACCATTTAACTTGTTGTCAAGAATGGTCAAAATTAACATTATCTCTAAAAAAAGGGACCACCATTGATTGTATACAACAACGAATATATGAATTAGAAAAAAAACGGTGGTGTGCTGTATTAGAGAGAATTGTTTATATTATTCAATTTTTATCTCAACAATCTTTGGCTTTTAGAGGAAGTTCTAATTTACTTTATCATCATGACAATGGTAATTTTTTAAAACTTACTGAAATGATATCTAAATTTGATAATGTGATGTTGGAACATTTGCGTAGAGTGGAAAAATCACAAAATTGTCATTCAAAACAGGCTCATTACTTAGGAGATAAAATTCAAAATGAGTTGATAGCTTTAATAGCAGAAAATATAAAATCAAAAATAATTGACATGTTAAAAGAATCAAAATACTATTCAATTATTCTTGATTGTACTCCAGACGTGAGTCATTCAGAACAATTGACAATTGTTGTAAGATTTGTTAAAAAGAACGAAGCAGTAATTTGTGAACATTTTTTAGGTTTTGTTCCCATTAATGATTCTACAGGAAAAGGACTTTCAGATTGTTTATTAAATGTTTTAACTGAATTAAAATTAAACATAAATGACCTAAGAGGACAAGGCTACGACAATGGTGCGAACATGCGAGGAAAGCACAATGGTGTACAGAAAAAAATTCTTCAGATAAATCCTCGTGCTTTTTTTGTGCCTTGTTCTGCACATTCCCTTAATCTAGTTGTAAATGATGCTGCTAAAATGTCATTTGAAATTGTTGATTTTTTTAATATTGTTCAAGAGTTATATGTTTATTTCTCTGCGTCAACAAAACGTTGGAATATTCTAAAAAAAAATATTTCAAATTTAACATTAAAACCTTTATCAAACACTAGATGGGAAAGTAGAATTGAATCGATTAAGCCACTAAAATATCAGCTTGGAGAAATATATGATTCTTTAATTCAAATAAATGAAGATGAGACAGAGGACATGAACACACGACTACTAGCCCAGTCGCTGGGTAAAAAAATACAATCCTTCAAATTTATTTGTGCTACAATAATATGGTATAAAATATTATCAAAAATTAATGTTGTGAGTAAAATGTTTCAAGACCCAAAATTAAATATTGGCGTTGCTTTAGAGATGATCGAAAATTTAAAAGAATACTTTACAAATAAAAGAAGTGATGAACATTTTTTAGATATTATCTCAAAGTCAAAAGAGTTATCTTTAGATGTAAACGGAGACACTACATTTCCAATAGAACAAAGACTTAGGAAAAGAAAGAAACATTTTGATTATGAGACTGAAGATGAACCCATAATTGATCCACATAATAGTTTTAAATGTAACTTTTACTATACTATTTTAGATTCTACTCTTTCATCACTTAATGAAAGATTTGAGTTACTTAGATCAAATTCGGATATATTTTTAATATTTTATTCAATTAAGAATTTAATACAAATGTCTGATATAGAATTACTCAAACATTGTAATGATTTACAAATACATCTGACCGATAATGTCCTTAATGAATCTGATATAAGTGGTCCTGAGTTGTACGAAGAAATTAAATCATTAAGAATTCATTTAAAATTAGATTACAATTCTCATGATGTTTTAAATTATATTCATACAAATGGTTTATCATCATTTTTCCCTAACACGTGTATTGCTCTACGCATTTATTTAACAATGCCTGTTAGTGTTGCTACAGGAGAAAGATCTTTTTCAAAGTTAAAGATAGTCAAAAATTATCTTAGATCAACCATGAAACAAGATAGATTGACTAATCTGTCAATTATTTCAATTGAACATCAATTATGTCAAAGTGTGGATACAAAATCATTAATTGAAAAGTTTTCAGCTGTAAAAGCTAGAAAAGTTCATTTTGTTTAAGTTCAAAAATTATACATTTATATAATAAGCTATTTTGTAACATTATAATATATTCTATGTAATTATAAAATACTATAAAATAATGATACTGTGTTTTTTTTTTTAACAGTAGAAGTTTAATTTTTTTCATCTTGATTTTAATGTTTTGTTCTTATAATTATTTTAAAGTTCATATTACTGGATTATTGTGTATATATCCAGTCTATAGGTTTATAGGTAAAGTAAAAAAAGTTGATTTTTATCAAATTTATTTCATTGAGGTAAAGTTGTCTAATATTTTAAAATAATATATTATGTTTTTATGTTTAAATTTAATTAATTTATTGGAAGACAGCTAATAACATTTGATACAGGTATTTACATGTTACAATCCTCATAAATATGCAAGTACAATTTTTGTTTAGTCAAGGTATGATATTGAGTGATCAAGTGAGAGGGGGGGGGGGCGGCAATTTTTTTGTAGAACAAAGGTAGCTGAATAGGTCAGAGCGGGCCTGACGGGAAGTACCTATTAAAATAGTAATTACTAATTGTTAATAATAGTTATTTATAAATGTTATGATGGTGTTTGAAACTATTACAACCGTGATCGGGAGATGGTCGGTTATGTCATGACTCTGAAGCGAGGAGTGGGGTATAAGTATTAATAACGAGCGATAGCCGGACTATGGACTCGGTAGTCGGTATTTCAGTGATTGATTACTGGTTATTGTTATTGGGCATTTCTTGGCAAATCTTGACTATTTTTAATTATTTCATCCATGAAGATACATAGAAATAGAAATATGTTATTGTCGATTGTCGTCAAACGTAATAATTTTCAATTGTCATCCTACGACCTGCGTGGCTGCGTTCACCATTTTACCAGCGTCTGCGACCCAGTACTCACTACTCTGAGTGAACTCTTGTAGCAGTACTGCTCACTGCTGTATATAGTGACATTATAGTGTTGTTTATTGTGTATTTGTGTCACAGTGTCGGTTTGAAGTATAGATTATACATAATCCCGTTCATAGTCGACTCACAGTGAATTTCTGACGTAGGTAAGTAAATTAATTATTTATAATTACCAATAGGCTTTATACAATTATTATAAAGCAATATTTAATCGTATACCTATTATGGCTGTATATATAGATATGTAGGGTAATAAATATGGTGTGTACAGTGTACTAAGTAAAATGTAAAGAGTACCACAGAATATAATAATATGGGGTAGTAAGTATAGTACCTATAGTTGCAATTAATAGAAGGGTGAGCGTTTGTTTTTAGCAAATGTCTCTGGAACCCTAATTTATATGCTATAGGTACTATTTTTAAAATTTTATTTTATTAGCTGTTAAGGATTCAACATCAAGGATTATTAGCCTACTTTTAGTTTAAGTAAATACATTTATGATATAGTTTGATACTATTTATGTAATGTTTTTGGATACCTACAAATCTCTTACAGTTTCACATAGTATTTGTATACTAAAACCGTTATTATGTCATACACAATTAGGTGTAGGGCTTTTCGTATTTAATAATTATGGTATCTGGATAAATATTTAACTCTGAAGCCTTAGCCTCAGCCTCAAGACTTAGCCTCGTGCATATATAATATGTAATACTATGTAGGTAAATATATTAATAAAATAATTATTAATTACCTAAGCTACTAGTATAGGTACTACTTACATATTATTTACCTGTATTAGATATTACATATTATTCATATTTGGTTAGTAACTAACATAAATTAAAGATTTATATAGGTATAGTTTATACAATTTTAATTCCCCCTATATACTTTTTTCAACTTAAAATACTTTATTTAATGTTTCGCTTATTAGAATCTAATAACTTAATGACAATAAATTACATATGATACCTATATACCTAGTTACTATTTAAGTTTAAGTAATAAGTAAATCCTAAATTTCAACTACTAATTCATTTCAATTTTTTATTTGTTATGTAAAAAGTAATTAATATTTAATATGTACCTATATAATTGTTATTTTATTAATTCAATTTATACAGGTTAACTATAGCTTATACCAAAAAGTTAAAATCATAATTTACTAGCTCATTTTTGTCTCATATTCATTAACATTAAAAAATGTTTAATACCTGCAGTAGATCTTGAATCTTGATAGATATATAAATACTTTTTTAATCTATATTAAATTTATATTTTTTAGGTCAAATCTAAAAGTGTTTATAATTATTATGAGTACTATTGCATTGAAGTTATAAGTGATACCTATATAAGTGAAGTCATTTTTATAAACGTGAGTATCTTTTTAGATTTTAAAAACCTTAAGTAGGTAGGTATTATAGCTGGTATCTAAATTATTTCTAAGTTTTTACGTTTTGTATTTTACATTTTTATGTTATAGGCAAGCAAGTACCTATATATTTTATCACTTCACATAAAATGATTTTAAGTAAGCGTACAAAAAAAAGAAAAATTAAAAATGAAATTGATTATACACTTAATACAATTTATGGCAAATCTAATGATATTTTCCAAGAAGTTTCTCCATCAGTTAATTTGTGTGACAATAATGAATCATTAAATACAGTACTAAATGTATTGTCTCCAACAGTGTTTTCTCCAATTGCTAAAATCCCAGATATAGTATTATTTAGTACTTGTACTTCCAATACTTGTTCAGAAGAAATATCTGATATTCTGTGTGATAATAATGTTGGAGAATGTTCAATTATTCAACACAATTTTTCTTTAAGAGACTTTCTAGCATCATGGGCTCTTGATTTTAACATTTCTCATATAGCTTTGAATGGATTACTAAAGGGATTAAAAAAACATGAATGTTTCAAAGATTTACCGGTTGATAGTAGGACTATTTTATCAACTCCAAAAAATATTCATCAGAGTATACAAACTGTTTTGCCAGGAATTTATCACCATTTTGGATTGTCCTCTGCAATTTTGAAGTATACTCCCAACAATGTTAATGAGGTCAATATTGCAATAGGAATCGATGGGGTACCTTTGTCGAAGAGTAGTGGTGGTCAATTTTGGCCAATTTTAGGGTATATTACTTCTCAAAAATTGTCCCGCAAAAATGTTTTTCCTATTGGCATATATTATGGATTTGAAAAACCAAATGATAGTAATGAGTTTCTTTCAAATTTTGTAGATGAAGCTAAATTATTAATTAATAATGGTATTGTTAGAAATAATATCACAATTAAAATTTCAATAAAAGTATTTTGTCTTGATGTACCCGCTAAAAGTTATGTCCTGCGCACAAAAGGTCACTCTGGATTCTCGTCATGCACAAGATGTACAATTGAAGGAGAATACATAAAGGGCAGAGTCTGTTTTCCATACTCCCAAATGCCATCATTAAAAAGAAATCATCACTCTTATATCAATAAACTCGACGAAGACTTTCATACTTCTAATGAATTAACCCGTTTAATTGAATTGCCCGGGTTTGATTCAATTAACTCTTTTAGTCTCGATTATATGCACCTAATTTGCTTAGGAGTAATGAAGAAGCTTCTATTTCTTTGGACTAAAGGACCACTGAATGTTCGTCTAAGATCAAAGAGTGTTGACGATTTATCATCTTCTTTATTATCATTAAAAAATTGCATCACCTCAGATTTTGTTCGAAGTGTAAGAAGCATGAAAGAATTAAGTCGCTTTAAAGCCACAGAATTTCGAACCATAGTTCTTTATGTTGGTCAAATTGTTCTCAAAAATGTCTTAAGCAATAAATGCTATGAACATTTTATGACTCTAAATATTTCAATGTTAATACTCCTCAGCCCAGAAAAAAGTACACTGGTTGATTATGCTAGAGACCTTTTAAATTATTTTGTTAAAAGGTTTGGAGAAATATATGGTAGTTATCACATATCACACAATATCCATGGTCTTCTGCATTTATGTGATGACTATGATTTGTATGGACCATTGGACAACTGTAGTACATTTGTATTTGAAAATTATCTAAAAGAATTAAAATCATTACTTAGAAAACATGAAAAACCGTTAGCTCAAATAATCAATCGTTTGGCTGAGAAAGATAATATAACTGCCATGCAAGAAATTAGTGAAATCACAGATAGACATGACAAACCTTCTCAAGATATTATTCTGAAACAGACTCATACTAATGGACCTTTAATTAAAAATATATTTGGACCACAATACTATGATTTATTTTATGAAAATATTCATATTAATATAAAAAAAGAAAAAGATTCTTATGTTTTAACAAAAGATAATACTTTGGTCAAATGTCTCAATATTGCACATTTTAACAATAAACCAGTATTAATTGGACAATTCTTTAAGTCTCTGCTGCCTTACTACATGAAACCATTAGATTCTACATTGTTGGACATATTTGAAGTCAAAAATCTGTCTAAAAATATCCATTATTGGCCAATTTGTGATATAAAAAAAAAAATTATGATTTTAAAACATGGCGGAAAGCTTATAGCCATGCCAATTATTCACTCAACAGTAGAAGAATAATTATAAAATATGACTTTGTAAATTATATGTTAGGTACAAATAATTAAATTAGAGTGTTTATTACCTTAATTGTATTATTTATTATTTTTATTCTGTTAGAAGTGTGATTTTGTAAAATATATATTAATTTTGTATTATTTTAAATACCAAGTGTTTGTATGATATAGGTTTAGAAAATATATTATCTTAGTTTTTATATTATTTGATCAATTTACTTATAGAAAACATTTAAATTTAGTTTTACGTAGTAATACTTAAATTGTTTATGTTTGAATTGATTAGTCATAATAAATTAATTTTTTATGATTTGAAGACTACATATATTTAATTGGTAAAGTTAATTAAATTGTATACATACTTATAAAGTAAATACTATTATTTAATTTTACTTAATAGATGAAACTTTGGGAAGTTGTACATTTTACATCAGAAAATTCTGTAGAAGCTGTACCTCACACATGGCTAAAAAAAACTAAATGTGCTTGGCCTAAAAATCCAAGACTGGTAAAAAGATTCATAGAGAATCATGTTGAACCAAACCCCACTGAATTTTATTATTGCCCAGCAATAAAATTGGGGAAAAGGAGTTATGGTAAGTTTCTTAAATATTTTTATGTTTACTTTTATGAAATTAATTTAATATTAATATAATATAGATTCATTGACATTGGCTCAAATGAAGGCTGCAAAAGCTACAGTTACTAATGATTTATCCTCAACTGATGATGCTCAATATAATATGTCAAAAAAAAATTATTCAACTAAACAACAATCAGGTATAATTACAAAAGAATCGCATACATCACCACCAAAATATAATGGTAATAATATATTAAATTCAAATTATATCACTCATTAATTTAACATTTTTTAAAATGAATTGTATAACATTTTTTTTTTTTAAATAGAATATTTAGAATCAAAACGTGAAGAATTAAGTAGTAAGAACAATATTGAACAAAACAAAGCTCAAAAACCATCTAACAGTTTTCCACCAAAAAAATATACAAGTAATGACATATGTGTATTTATAATTTATATATTATATTATAATTATATTTAAAATGTATAGCTCATTTATTTTATTTTTTAAAAATAATTTTGTTTCTAAATTATTTTTTTAGTTACCACTAAATCAAAAAATATGAATAATCTGCAGGAACAAGATGATGACAGCAGTCATGATGATTTACGTAATAATAATTGGAAGTCAAAATCAGTTTTTAATAATGGTAATACTTTTCTATAATTTGGAAAATGTTTCGATAATTATTATAATTATATGCAAACTGTATTAGTTAGTAGCAGTGATGATGACATTGTTGTTGGAACTCCATCAAAGGATAACAAATTTGTAAAGAAACTGCATTCTACCAAAGACAATTGGAAAACTCATACTGTTCATACACCAGAACGATATCATAACACAACAGCAGTTACACATTCTCCAGCTACTGATAAATGGACTGTAAGCAAAACACGTGAGACAACGTACAATGAAGGACCACCAGTTAAAAGAGCACTATTTAAAGATGTTAAGGATCCATACAACAAACCAGGTTATTACTAACTTTTGTTAATAGTTCATTTCATGTCATTCAGTTAATACAATTATATCTCAAATATATGTGAAGTTCATTAATTCCTTCTAATAATAGACAATAACTATAATAACAAAAAGGTTAGCAAAGCTTATTTTGCTAGCGTGCTAAATTCCCAGTTTCTAAATGTATTTTAATACAACACTATAAATATTATAATTCCATATACAATGTATGTACATTGTACAGTATAACAACAGACAATAAGTAAATACAAATTAACGATATAATATTATCTATATCAACAATAATTGTAATTAATACCTATAAATACTACTGGAAAATATAATAAATAAAAATCAACAATTGTATCTATTATGTACTGGTAACTTAAGGACGGACACAGCCGAAATCTAAGGTGTTCTAAACAAATATATTATTAAGAAACCTAAAATTGTTCTTTATTTTATAGGGTTATCAGCTGATACATCTGAAATATTGACTTCAAGTGAACAAAATAAGAACGTGCAGTATAAGACTACTGATGGTTAGTAGTTTTGTGGTATTTAATCACTCACAGATGTAATAGATACCTCTACAGTTTACATTATATTATAATAATAGCTAATATTGTATTTAAAGTTGTAATAGATGTTCAGTTGTTTTCTACTCTAATATAAATAATGATATTTTTATATATTTTCATTAACAACCAAACAATAATTATATTATTATAATTTATACCTTTTATACATTTACACATGTATGTACATCAATTATTTATTATGTTTAAAATGTATTAAATGTTTTAGATAAGTATAGGTTAATTTGTCAACCTATAGTCCGCGACATGAAAAGTTGCCCCTGTGTACCGCGACCCGTTGCTGCTTCCTTACCCGTTAGCCATTGGTTCTCAACATATACCGCATATACAGCGCGGGGGTCGCAGTGCCGGGCGCCCGCGCATAATGTGAACAACTGAGGCGAAACGTGACGGGCAGGGGCCATTTTTCATGTCGCGGACTATACATGTTTTTTAATTAACATGATGAGAAACATATTAATTTTAATTTTGTGTGTTAATTTAGCTTTTCAGACTTTTGTTGTTAACACACTTATCAATTTAAAATATGAAATCAATAACATTTCAAATGTTGTTCAAGCCAACCATTTAAACATTGATTGTCTCCTTGCAAATGCTAACAAAAATCCATCCATTGACATTTCAAACATTGAATGCAACATGTTTCCCATTGAAAAAGATGAAGATTTCTACAATTTTGAAAAGAAAATCAAAATTGATAATGGTTTCAGAGAATCCTTGGTAAATAATATAGCATTTATATCTTTCAAAAACTATATTTTGTATAATAAGACATGTTTTTCCTAATGAAACACATTTTTAAATGTCTGAAAAGTCAATGTTTTTCAGCTACTTCATAAATTAAAATAAAAAAAATCTTATTTTGTCAACTGTATAATCGTTATATGTGGTTTTGTTTATTATTCTTAATTATTTTACTATATTTATACCAAATGTTTTTATTTTGCAGATTATGAAATTGTCAGTTTTAACTGACAGCAATGATTTGGGAAATAGTGTACGCAGGGTAATTGGTCGCATGTTTAAAGACAATGTATTGGTGAATTACTCGCTGTTTGGGTTTAAGAAAAAACAGTGTTTCTCTTCTTTATTGAGCTACCGTCTGATAATAGGTAAAATCTAAATTTTAAGTATCTTAAATTGTTGATTATTATGTTTGAACCTCGTTATCAATTCCAAATTAATTAATTATTTTAGGAAATAATTTTTTTCTCAATTATTTAAATTTCACAATATAATACTAATATGAATAGTACATACAATAGGTGGTAGTTTTCAAAAGTAAAAAAATATAATCCAATGCAATTATTTCTGTTATTTTTTTAATCTTGTTATTGGATATATTTATAATTAAATTAGATAGGCATAATATTATATGACTTAAAATTGCTATTTGATATAAATACATTTTTATTTATTAAATTATTACAAAGGGTGTGTTGGTATAATTTAATATTTAATAATCATGTAAAGTAAAATAGGTACATACACTGTATACATTACGACAAAAGTTCAAACAATTTGTTTATTATAATTTTGGAATTAGAAATAACGCAGTCACACTTTATGCGATCAACATACTTGTTAATTAAAAAATGTATATTAACTTTTTTAAACCGAGTTAAGTTCATATTTTTTTCCATATTAACTTTTAACTTATCGAGTTTAATTATTTATTATTTTCATGACCTATTGCCCACCTTTGGTAGATTTAGTCTTTGAGAACCAAAATAATGTATATCCTAGAAATTTGAAAATCATAATAACGTTCACTGTAGGAAAATAAGTTGCTTATCTTTTGCTAGTCAAAGTTAAGATGCATATATTTATAGTCTTTTTAATGCTATATAGGTTGTTGAAGTCTCAATGGTGAAAATTATACATTTTATATTATTATCTCTGTATAACATAAATATAGGTATCTCATATAAATTAAATGTTATCAGTGTAAAATAAATATAAATTATGATACTATATATATTGTTTTAGCTTATATTATTATTTAAATTAAATAATAGTTAAAAAAATATTTTTCAGATGCAATTAGAACCAACATTAGGTACAAAAATATTCCAGAAAAGGATATTGACAACTGCCTTGGCATATGGCTCTCACATGCGCCATTTCGCCTAAAAAAAAAAAATTCAAAACAACCTGATAACCTGTGAACATTTATATTAAAAAATAATAAAGAAGTGATGTATAATTAAATTTAAAGCTTTTTGTTTCAATATGATATTTAATTTGTATATTTCCTTATTCCTGGGTAAATATTTTCTGAATATTATGACCATATTAAATCTAAAACATTCATATGTGTTTTTGTGGAAATGTTAAACCACAATATTTTGGGTATGTTATAAAACAATATTATGGAAACATAATTTTTTTTACCGTGATAATTTTATCATAACATTATTATAATGTTAATGAATCTTTAAGTAATGTTATTATAACATTCTTAATAATATTATTATTAAAATTATAACGTTACTTGAATATTGTGGTAACATAATTTTGCTGTCTGGGTATTATTGTGATTTTCATTATTAGTAATTTTTGAATTAAAATTACAATCTATTTCAATATTTCTTGGAGTTGATAAAAGAGTCCTGCTATCAACCGGTAAATCTTTGAAACATTTATGTTTTTTTAATCCCTTTAATCTTCCATTCAAAGCTATATGCGAAATGTTAAAACTAAGAGCCCATGATGCTAGGAAGTCTATTAAGGAAAAATCTTGTTGAATAATTGAACGTTCGTCAACATTATCACACAGAATATCAGATAACTCTTCTGAGCAAATATTGGAAGTACAAGTACTAAATAATATTGGGTCTGAAATTTTAATAATTGGAGAAGACACTGTTGGAGACAATACATTTAGTACTGTATTTAATGATTCATTATTGTGATATGGATTAACTGATGGAGAAACTTCAAGCAAAATATCATTAGATTTGCCATAAATTGCATTAAGTGTATAATCGATTTCATTTTTAATTTTTCTTTTTTTCGAACGTTCACTTAAAATCATTTTATATGATGAAGTGATAAAATATATAGGCACCTGCAGCTTGTCTATAATATAAAAATGTAAAATACAAAATACAAAATAGTAAAAACTTAAAAATTATTTAGATATGTATCTATAATAAATACACTTAAAGTTCATAAAATCTAAGAAGATACTCACGTTTATAAAAATAACCTCACTAATATACTGCAATAGTACTCATAATTATTATCAACACATTTAAACTTGACCTAAAAACATATTATACATTTAATATATATTTTTAAAAAAATATTTATACCTAAGTAGCCAAGATCTAACCATATTAAAAATTGTAATGTTAACAAATATGAGAAAAAAATGAGCTAGTAAATTGAGATTTAAACTTTTTAGTATAAGCTATAAATTAAATAAAAATAAAAAATTAATAAATTTAAAAAATAACAATTAAAATGAATCAGTAGTTGAAATTTAAAATTTACTTAATACCAATGATTATAAATAGTATAATTAATGTTATTTCTTAAATATAGTATTATAGTGAATAGAAGCCCTATAATTTTGAGGGTCGTATTAATTATTTTAGTGAAATTGCAAGGGATTCATAGGCATCCCATACATTTCATAAATAGTAGGTACCTACTACCTACCAATACCATACATTTATAGGTACATACTAAAAGCAGGCCTTGATGTAGAAGCCTAAACAGCTAATAAAAAAAATATAGTACCTACCTACCTATGACGTATAAAACTTATACATTTATTACCCCATACTACCTAGTACCTACCATATTATTATATTCTGTGGTACTATTTACATTTCACTTCGTACTTGCCATATAATCGAGCCAGAAGAAACGTGTTCATTGATTTTAATAATATTTATTACACTATATCTATTATAGACAGCTAACACTGTGACACTGTATACTATTAAATATTGCTCTATAATAATTGAATATAGCTCTATTAGTAATTAAATAAATAATTTACTTACCTATATAAGAAATTGACTGCGGACGCGGGTCCAAAACATCCAATAATCGACACTGTGAAACAAACAACAATATAAAAGCACTACGGCAGACGCTGACAAAGTGTCAAAAATCAAAATGGATAACGTTGGACGCAGAAACTCAGAAGGCGAATTGACAGTTGACAATAGACAATAATAATATATTTATATTTCTATATCTTCATGGATGAAATAATTAAAAACAGCTAAGAAATGCCCACAATAACAATAATAACCACAAACGGTATTAGATCCTGTTCTTGAATTGGAAACAGAAAATCTGCCTGTTATAGAACATGACACTATATTCTGTGAACCTGAACTGCAGAGAGAGTATAAAGATGCAGCGGTGCAAGTTACGAGTGGTGATATATTTACATCATTTTTGAGCATGATTGATACCCAACCAAAATTAATCACCATGACTGGTATTCCATCATTTATCCTCTTAAATAAAATATGTGAACTTTTTTCAACAAATTTTCCTGATAAAAGAACCCATAACCTAGACATTAAAGGCCGTATTGTATTAGTATTCACCAAACTAAAACAAGACCTATCATTTGCTGTACTAGCTGTTCTTTTTAAAAATATAAGTGTTTCTTCTTGCAGACAAATTTACTTATCGACAATACCTTTAATAAGTTGCCTTCTAAAAAACTGTATTTACTGGCTTAGTAATGATGAAATTGTTTCAAATTTACCAAACTGTTTTAAAGATTTTCACAATGTTAGAGTAATATTAGACTGTACTGAAATCACAATTCAAAAGCCTAAGTGCCTTTCGTGCCGTATTAAACTTTATAGCAATTACAAATCGAACTATACTCTAAAATTTATGTTAGGAGTATCTCCTGGAGGTCTCATTACCTTTATAAGTAAAGCCTATGGAGGAAG
This sequence comes from Myzus persicae, assembly GCF_001856785.1. Classification (NCBI taxonomy): domain Eukaryota; kingdom Metazoa; phylum Arthropoda; class Insecta; order Hemiptera; family Aphididae; genus Myzus; species Myzus persicae. Next base: position 27,812 of record NW_019100782.1, read on the forward strand.
AGCTTCTGATAATGTAATTTTTAAACAAAGTAATATTGTTCAATTAATGAATGAACATGATGCGATAATGGTTGATAAAGGGTTTCAAATTGATGATACCTGCAATGAGTATAATTTGATCCTCA
>NW_019100783.1:0-27832 GCF_001856785.1 Myzus persicae
TCGTAAGCTAAATACAATAATATTTGAATTTAAAAATACATAAATTTAAATTATACAATAATTGTACAATAATTTCAATGTTGGTACATTTGCATTTGAGTTCGGTCTCGATTTGTGCGTTTATTCCATGATAATTCCATGAAAATTATTCAGGCCGTTATCTCGGGGTCGAACTACATAATGATAACAATATTATGGTGCCGTAATAGGTAGTATTTATAACGACCCCTCACGGTAGTAACTATCACGTTTTACTATCACCGTGTGACCGCGGCTTAAGAAATTGATTGCACTAGTGAAATGTATGTCAATTTTTTTAATTTAAAGGTTAAGATAGATCTAAGAGATTTATATATATAGAAGAATTTTCTTAAAGTATTATTAATATAATTTATGTGTACGTCCCATTTTAAATTAGCATCAATAAACAATCCTAGGTATTTAATAGAGTTTACTCTATTTAATTCCCTACATTTGCGTATATTATTTTTATTATTATTGAGTACTAAACTATTAGTATGAGCAATGATTTTATAATTATTCGAATCAATAGCTTTTTGAATACCAAAGTGAATGTAATTAGTTTTTCGCTATTGATTTCTAGTGAATTATTATCAAGCCAGTTTTTAACAATAATAAAACTTCCTCAGCCATCTTATACAAATTATTTATGCACGGACTTTTTGATAAGATAACGGTGTCATCATCAAAACAAATAATCTTCCCAGGGATTACTTGATTAAGAAGTCAATTTATGTATATTATAAATAACAATTGTCCTAGTACGGTACCTTGCGGTACAGAGTAATCAATATCTAGTTCATTACTATAATCGTTATCAATTTTGACTCTCTGCACTCGTCCGTTTAGGTACGATTGGAAATTGGAATAACCTATAAGCTACACCTCTTATTCCACAATGATAAAGTTTATCGAATAGAATATTATGGTCAACAGAATCAAAAGCTTTCTTAATATCCAAAAAAATTTCAAGAACATGTTGCTTGTTATCAAGATTTTCTTATATGTATCGAGTAGTTTTATATAGTGCACTGCTAGTCGAGAGGTTGCTTCGGAAACCAAATTACGGCTATTTAAGAACTCTAATAATCTACTTTTAAGGCATTTTTCAAATATTTTAGACAAAGTTAAAGTGAGTGATATAGGCCTATAATTAGAACATTCTTTTTTGTCACCATTTTTATAAATTGGAATAACTATTGACTCTTTAAATGACTTAGGGAACTCCCCTTTAGAAATAAAGATATTAAATATTATTGTTAAAGGTACAGCTATAGAATTAGACGTCCTTTTAAAAACATAATTAGATATTGAGTTTTTAGAAAAGGTATTGATATTTTTAATAGTATTCAATAGGTTAAGTCAGTGTTTCTCAACCTTTGTATAATGGCGACACACTATTAAAATATTTCATACTTTGCGACACATAGTAAAAAAATAAGAATAATACAATGTTTTATTAAATTTAGTACACGAAAAAATACCTGTGCATCAAAGGTTTTCCAAATTTCAAATGTTTCATTTTCTATTCTACTTGTATTATTACTGAATGTTGTACTTAAGTTATGTTCTTCATTATTTTTAGTATTTTTAATAATTGCCGTAACTTGTTGTACCATTCGTTCATACGTACGCTGGTTAACAATATGGTTGTCAAATGCTATTTCTTTAAACCGCGGCTTTAATAAGTTGCTTCTGTTAAAAGTGATTGATTTTCAAAACCTTGAAACTTCTTATCGGGTTTTGTAAGCATTTTCGAAAGCATTAAATGAATATGAATATGAGGTAGTTGAATGTCCTGTAATTTACTTTTAAAGTAAGAGTGTAACACTTTAGTTAAAATTAATACTTTGGAAATTGAAATGCCCTTTTCCGAACTGAGTTCTACAGTTGCTTCTTTAAAAGGCTTAAATATATTGCAATAATGTTGCATCATTTCAAAATCTTCATTCGTTAAATTTTCTACGTAACCTATTATAGCAATTGTAGAAATTAGTGGTTCTTTAATTACTAAACACCTTTGAAACATGTCGTAGGTCGAATTCCAGAGTGTAGTAACGTTCTTCTCATTTCTAGTATCTATAATTTCTCCGATTTAATTATCAGCTGTTGTTTTTTATATTGGTTCAGTCGTCATGGAGCGGTTTACAAATACACAACGTGTTTAGATCGTTAAAACGTATTATCAAAATCATGAAAGTGGGGCTGGACGGTAAGGCGACTCCGGTCGATTTTCGGAAGAAATGAAGCACCCAACAAGTCTACAGTTTTGCGACTGATAAAAAAGTTTGAAACAACTGAATCTGTTGCTATTGTGAAGTCACCTGGGCGAAATCGTACATAACGCAATGCACAAAAAATTGCTGTTGTGCAACAAAGTGTAACAGTGAGTCCAGGGAAATCAATTCGCCGACGTGTAGGTGGTCACATGCCAGATATTGTTTTCCACCACTAAATCAGAGATGTTATTGAATGTAAATATATAAACATAAATACATTTCGATTGATACATAACTGTGTTATAAATTATTTAAAAGTTGAGCACTTTATGGGACACCCTATAGTTGTCTTGTGGAACATCCAAATCCTCTCACATTCCCCCGTTTGGTACACATCAATCACTGCGGATACACAATTACACACCATATACCAGTAGTGATAGACAATAATTTAATTGTTACCACGTAACAAAAGTATCAAGTAATATTTTTGTATTTAGTATAATTTAAATATTTATTACTTCCAGCAGTAAGATATACTATTTTTTTCTTTTACTACCTAATTTAAATACAGTACTTACCTCTGGAAATGCCGTTGATTCAACGTCAAAAATTATCAAATATCCAACTCTTTAAAAATAAATAATAACTAGGCAATAAACAATGAGTGGTTAGTGGCGAATGCCTTCTAGTGACCAAATAAGACGAAATTCAATAACAGTAATGTAAAATAAAAATAATTCAAAACGACGAAAAGTCAAAACAATATTATATTATTAGTATATTATTATATACATATGTAAATTGTAAATATATTGTTATTTATATTTTCGATATTTATAATAATGTAGATAATATTTGTAATAGAATATCTATTTACATTTCAAAAATCTTTTATATCTATAGGTAAACGGGAAATATCCTCAAGTCGTACGTATAAGTATAAAAACATAATAAATTACAAAGCACTTCATAAGATATTTTTAAACAAGAACAAACAGAACAGAATGAACAGATATCGGTTTAATATCTTATTCATACTATATTATATTAAATGATTTTGAACTTCAAAGCATTAAATTATAATTACCTAATCTAAGAGTTAAATCTATTTTTTCACATACGTTCCGCCCCCGGTATCGTTCATATTATTTTAAACAAACCTTATTTAAGATTTAAGTTTCTTTTTACGTTAATTCAATACTAGCTATCTTAGTAAATTTCGCTGCTTGTAATTAAAACATCTGTGTTAAATTTGGTTGCTTAATGCTGACATTTAGCGTAACCTGTGTGGATAAATAATATTTTTGTTTTTCTGATTCTAGTATATCGTCGTCCACAGGAATAAATCTACTATGTGGAAAAACGCTACTTTTCAGTATAGACAAATAACTTATTTATAAATAAGCTATTATTCAACTTAATTTTAAAATACTTTCAGAGCGTTCGAGAAATTAATACTATTTTATTTTTTTTAATTCCGTCATAGAATATACTTAACTTATAAAGATATTTAAGGATTTAAAGAAAAAAAATTGTCACATAGGATATTTTTTCATCTGGAAGGTTACATAGGACATTTTAAGTTTACATTTTTTTATAAAAATGTTACACAGGATATTTTATGAACAATATTAAATAAAAACTAATAATATTAATAATAATAAAATTTTAAATTGGATGAACATTTCAGTTTATTCAAATTTCTAATTAAAAACAATACAATATAATTTTATAACAATGCATATTACATAATACAGTATAAAATATAAAAATTATAAAAATTAACTTTTAAATTAGACAATAACTTCAGTCTATTCAAATTTCAAATGAAAAAACAAAACAATATACATTTTATTTTTGTGAAACACATTAAATAAAATATAGTAATAACAATAAAATTAACTTTTAAATTAGACAGTGACTTCAGTCTATTCAAATTGCAAATGAAAAATAAAAAAATATGATATTATAAAAATGTATATTACATAATAGAGTATACAATATCGAATAACAATAAAATTAACTTTTAAATTAGACAATAACTTCAGTCTATTCAAATTTCAAATTAAAAACAGTACAATATAATTTTATAACAATACATACTTAGATACATTACACAATTTAAAATATAAATTTTATTTAACATATTTAATAAAATATAATAATTATACAATTAAAAATTAAAAGCTTAAATTATCATAAAATGCATGATGGTCTTTTTCAATAACTTGTTTTAGAGACTGCAAGTCATAATATTTACTATTGGATATTGGTAGTGGTTCATTGTATAAATTACTTGGTTCTTGTTCAGAAATGTGTGAATTTTCCATGGATGCTCTAGTTTTCTTAATAGCATTATTTTGTTCATGTAGAATAGCCCAGTCATTGTTAAAAGAAGTTTTATAAAATATTTTCCCTTCTTTTGTATACAATAGTTTACATATATTTGTCACTACTTTATCACCAGCTTTCTTACCTGGTCTCAGTGATTTAAGAGAACATACAACATCAAAATTCTTAAAAAATAAATAATCAATAACTTTTATAATGTATGGTTGTTTTTTTCTTGCTATTAGCATTCTACTGATATAATCTCCTGGAGAGTATAAAGGGTGCTTTAAAATATTGTTCAAGCCTTGAGTGGACATTATCAGCTTCCATCATAGTGTGACCTTTGGTTAAGAATAATTGTTTAATTTTAACGTATTTAGCTAAAGCTAAAGAACTTAATGCACTTGCCAAAGTCTTATTTCTGTTTTTATAATTACAACCATCAGATATTAAAACAACTTCTGATACTTCATGTGGAAGATTGTCTATGTAGTGAATTATACAGGTTGTGAACTCATTGGCTGTCACATTACCATCTGTTTCGTTCCATACATACAATGTTACATCATGGTCATTTAGTTTATAAATTGTAAAATTGTGAAATTAAAATTTTTGCTTATAAAACATAGATGAGGCTTCAGTTTTTGGACACAGTAGAACACTCTCTAAATCCATAGTTATACCATAGTATTATTATTGTTACACCTTATTATTAGAAACTGTTGATTTATGGTTATTTTTTTCTTCTCTTGCAACTAAACAGATATTTACAAAAATCATCATTATATTATATACAAAATTATAGTTATATTAACAAAAATTACTCATATTTTTAAAAATATCATTTTTTTCTAAACAGTTATTTACATAATCAAATTCTTGTTTACAAAAATTATCGTTATATATACAAAAATTATAGTTATATCTACAAAATTTATATTTAAATTTACAAAAATTAAGGTCAACATTATTCAGTATCTGAATCCGTTTCAGATGATGTATCTCCCGTAATAGTCATCAACAAATATTCTTTCTCCGCGGACAACATCTCATCTATTATGTTATCGACCTTATTAAATTTTATCTCTTCTTTTTTCGTGTGGCTAATAATATTTTTCCACATTTGTGCGTCAACTTTTGATTTATGCCCTCTATTATGTTAAACTTAGTTCTTCTTTCTTCACCGATGACCAAACGAGCTCAGTGGTGTTAAGCTCGCAGTGGCAGTGTTGCCAGGCGTACGAACATGTTCGTATTTGTACGAACTTTGAGATTACCGTACGAACACAAAGAAAACAAATGTTCGTAAAAAAATTAAGAAAATTAAAATTTTTCGAAATAATAATTGATATTCTATAATTTATCACGCTTAAATGCTTAATGTTATATATTATATTCTTGAAAATAATAATTTTGTTACTCAATGAAGGTGAACATTATTTATAGTTAAAATGTACACAAGAAATGTATTTTTAGACGGAAAACGAAAATAACAAAGTAATTATTATGGGCTGAGGCCTATAATAGATTATGAATACGATTAGTAGAATAATATATATGCTGATGTCTGATACGCAAGATATGGGGGGGGGCTATAATTGTCCGGAAAATAATTCTACGGAATGTAAAAATCCGGAATGTAAACTTGAGGACCATCAAAGTTCGGAATGCAAAAACCCGGATTTTAAAAGAACGGAATGTAAAAATACGGAATGTAATACCCCGGACTGTAATACTTCGGACTACAATTATACGGAATGTAAATTCTCTGAATGAAAAATCCCGGACTGTAAAAATACGGAATAACATGTTTCGGACTGTAAAAACGCGGACTGTGAGAATCCGGAATGTAAATTTCCGGACTGTAAATTTACGGAAACAATAAAGTGTTTCCCAAAATGCTATAATAACGTATAAAATATTCCAGACATGGCGCTACCTAAATATTATTATATTATTAGCATTGATTATATTATTTATTTATTTATTTATTTTATAAAATATACGGGATAAACCCTTGGAACATATATACACATTATACATATCTTGTTACAAATTAATTGTACAAATTATGATATAATAAGAAATTAATAGCTATACAGTAAATTATAGGCATAGAAGAAACGAAGGGTCCACATTGGCATTTGACATCATACGTGTGATAGGCTCATTCTTAAGGTAATTAGTAGAGGCGAAAGGAACATAAAAAGGAGCAACAGAACGGGAATGACGTTGAGGAACTCTAAAACAAACTAAGGAAAGCAAATAGGGAGAGTGAATATTACCTTGTTATAAACTATTCAGGAACTTAATGCCCGAGATCCGTCTACGCTCAGCCAGTAAAGCCAGACCTAGTTGAGAAGCGACTGGTTCATAGTTATGGGGTTCACAAGGGATATTTAACCTCAAACTAGCATACCTCATAAATTTACGCTGTACCCTTTCAAGCCTAAGAGAGTCATAGCAATAATAATATAATACTTGCATATAAAAATTGGTTAAACTAGGGACACGTGTACGTCCGCGCGCTTTAGCTCGTCGCACGCCGCTCGGCGAGACGAATTCGGGGACACCCTGGCCGACGAGGTCCGACGAATAGCGGGTTGGTAAAGCCGTTTCCCGTATTTCCCTATACCATAACACGGCCGCCCAAAGCCGCCCGGGTGAAAACGGAAAATGCGCGCAAACAGCTGTTTTATTCCGTTGAAAGGTGCAAGGTACGCTCACTCGCGCGGGTGGTGTTGCTCAAGGTAGGTTCAACTGAATTTTTTCCTAACCCAACTTTAGAAGGCCATAGCGCAACCGCCGGCCACGTGCATATTATCATACAGAAAATTTTCCCCCCGACCCTATTTTTTGATTTAAATATATCTCGGTCGGATTTCAACTCAGGTGCTCCGTTTTAACACCAAACATTTTTTTTCAACGCCCTCTAAATAGTCCTCTCATAGTCGGGGTACTTTTGACCCCCCCCCCCCCCACAAAGAAATTTTGGAAAAACTCGGCATGTCGTCTGACGTTTCTGAAACTTCAAGTTTTCTATTATTTGGATGTCGGTGATGAAATTCGGCGTCTTGTGCCAAGACCGTACGAGCCGTTTTTAACCGTCTTTCATGCCTCGCAAAGTCCAAAATTTGAGTTTTTAGGGGTTTTTTGGCACAGACTTTTGTTTTTGTGTTCCATTAGCCGATTTTGTAGTCGGTAGTTGAAGAAAACTTTGCGCCGAATCCATCGGCACCGAAACCGAGGCGATCGGACTTTTGGTTTGGGAGTTATGATTTTTAGTTTATTTTTTGTACTTGGAAATTACGTATTCGCGTGTATTTTTGATTTTTTTTTTCCCGTCTATCGCTACCGAACTCTAGAATCCGACTATTTGGCGTATGGGAAATCGAAAAGGCTCTATGGTCCGAGTGCATACGACCTTTATTTCGCCCGTAATCGCGATAACAAAAAGTTAAAAAACCTATTTACGTGTATATTCGTATGACCAGGCGTGTCCTTATGGTATACCTACGTTTTGAATTTTAAGTAATAATTTTTTTGAACTTTATTTAGCACTTAATACACTTATTACAAAAATAAGGGAAATAAATATTAAAATGTATAGCTTTTATTCAAAGAATTTTAGAAGCCAATATTTGTAATTCGATACAAGCATACACTTATAGCCACTATAATGTACCATGATAGTATGATACATAAATATAAAATACAAAAAGAAGTTCATAGCTATAGGTAAATAATTTAAGTCTCAATTCTATTTTATGTATATTTTAAATCAACAGAAAAATAGTGAATATACAAATTTATGTTAAAAAAAACAAAGTTTCTGAAAGTTAATAAAATCTTTGTGATAGTAAATATACATTTTTATTTACTTTAATAATTCTCTACATGAAAATTAATAAAAACAATTCATTTGATTTTTGCTTTCATATAACTAAATTGTGTACATCATACCTAAAAGTATGATGGTATCAATGAACCTAAAAAAAAATGTCGAATGTAAAAATTATGTAGTCGCATCATTACAACTGAAACAACATAGTACAGCTCTACATAATAGTAGTGTTCGAAATGGGGAAATAATCACTGAATTGTATGAATATAATTGGATTACAATCGAAATTAGGTTTGTAAAAATGTTTAATTAATTGAAATGAATACCATCTGTGAAATTGAAATTACTATGTTCACTTAGGTACTTCAACAAGTACCTATTCTAAAACGGTAAAGTAAGTACAAAATATAGAATTGCTAGACATTTACAAATTAATTAGATACCAGTAATTTTTTTTTATAATTAAACTAATCATTTTTTGCTATAATTGTGTTCATTGTTTTGTCCTCAGTAGTCATGATACCACCTTTATTCACAATAATTTTAAGTTCTGGTCTACGTTGGATGTTACTTCTACAGACAATTTATTACAATATATTTTTACATATTAGATATATAGATGAGAATATTAAACAAACAGTTACTTGATCAAACAGTAAATTGCTTATATTGATATTTATATATTTAGTTTGGCTTAAAAATTATGTAAATATATATGATATAGCCACACAAACGTCTATCGACGACGTTAGTCTCAATATACATCTATGTGTTTATTAGGGTTTATGGGGTATACAATTATATACATATAAAAAAGCACCGAGAATATGCTGAGGGTCCATATCATTCAATTGCCGATTTTCATGGGTCATGTGAGATTTCTAGACACTAACACTCAAACTCGACTTTCAAACATTCCCGCCTTTGAAACAAGATCACCAAGCCTTATTGGGAAGTCAGATTAACACTGGGAGCGCTGTCGACGCCTATCGTACTGATGGTTAGGCGGGTTCCCCCCTACGTGGAGTCGGGACTCAAGTCGGGAGATTGTATGTATTTTCCCGACATTTCACATATAATTTGCTTTATGTGAAGTGTATTTGAATGTATTTGATAATATTAGTAGGAATTGTACTTACCAACGCACATAAGGCCAATTAACTATATTACGACGACAAAAATTGAAATATATATTTTCTTCATAGTTATTAAAAATACCTTTAAAACGTTATCTACAAACTAGTCCATAATCTACCGTAGTAACTTATTTTGTTATCGCAACATAATAGTCTGTGCGTGTACTTCAAGTCTGGTTTTTGACGCACGACTAGTACCGATTAGTTACTACGTGCGTTGTTGTCATAAAATTACACTAGATTTGTTCATTTCAAAATTAAAAATCACATATTTTTCAATATGGACATTGAAGCGTCAGGTATGTACTTTAATATGCAATAATTATTGTTAACATAATATATGTACATTATATATATAATATTATTTTAAGAAATATTATTTTTGTTGAACAAATATATTAAAATATCAACTTAAACTAGAATTATAAAAAAAGTTCTATCAAGTTCCACTGTTTTTTTTTACATATTCAAAACAATATCTAGTTACAAGTATAAAAATGTAAAATATACGCCCACTTGTTTCCCCTTTTTTGAAATTGAGCGCATTATTTTTAGGTAGTCGTGGCAATTCCACTGATGAGAAAATTAAAATAAAGAGAAGAGAACTATTTATGCTGTTACAAAATGAACAGTTTTTTAATTTTTCATCGTATAAGTGTAATGAACATTTATTGCACTATATAATAGACAAGTTTGGTGATACTGAACTTTCTGAACATTGTACTAAGCAAATAAAATGTATTGTTTAAGTATTTGTCTCGAAGATTTTTAAAAAATGGCGTGCTTGTAATTATATGTATGATCGTTTTAATACCAAGCATATGCGGTGGATTGATGATGACTTGAAACTCCCTGAGGTACAGCTATCACAGCTTTCGTTATCAGCACTCAAACGTCCAGAAAAAAATAGCCGAGGCAGACCAAAAAAATCTTTTGAAGAGAGTTCTCAACGCAGTAAACAAAGGCAAATAAATTCAATTTTATCGGAACATAGTTCAGAACAAGTGTGTTTAGCTGCTGAATCAAGTTTGGTTAAATCAGGGAGGAGAACTGCAGCCCAAGTTTTAAAATTAGCCATCGATACTACACCCACTAGACTTAAAAAAATGAAATTGGTTCATGATATATCATCTTCTATTACTATAAGACCATACAGCCCTGAAGAAGCCTTAGGTCTTATTGTTGATCTTGGATTAACAAAAGAAGATTATATTACTATGCGACTAGGAGCAAAAGAAAGAGGTGCTGACATTTATCCCTCATATCATGTGATACAAGAAGCAAAGAGTAAATGTTATCCTATAAATATTAAGATATCTGAAAACGAAGCTGTGGTACCACTGAAAGATATATTTATACATACTACACAACGTCTGGTACAAGTGCAGGCCAATGTAATTCTCCAGAGCATTTCGGATGACTGTGATACTATTGAAGTATATTATAAATGGGGAATAGATGGCAGCGGTGGACATAGTATTTATAAACAAAATTTTGTAAAATAACTCAGAATATGCGGATTCAAACATAATTTTATGTACAATTGTTCCACTACAAATGTGCGAATCAAATTCAAACAACAATAAAATATTTTGGAAAAATAGAGCACCGTCATCGACAAGGTATTGTCGACAAATTGGATTCAAAATTAAAAAAGAAAATGTTCTAAATGTGAAAGAAGCGTATAACGAAGTACAATCACAAATATCACTATTAGAGCCTACAATAATTATCCTAGGCGCTAAAGAAATAAAATTTAAACATTTTCCTATTTGTACAATGCTGGATGGAAAGACTGTCAACATTTTAACCGAGACTTCAAGTTCCCAAGCATGTAATGTTTGTAATGCTACTCCTAAAGATTTAAACGATCTAGAAAAATTAAAGAACAGAGTCTGTAATAAAGAGACCTTTAAATATGGTATTTCTATACTACATGCACATCTTAGATGTTATGAATATTTACTTCATATAGCATATAAATTAGAACTACAACAGTGGCAAGCAAGAGGGGAATATGCAAAAAAAAAAAGTACAGGAAAGAAAAAATTACATAGCGACTAATTTTTACAAAAAAATGGGTCTCGTTGTTGATCAGCCAAAACAAGGTGGAGGTAATAGTAATGATGGTAACACGGCCCGAAAATTTTTTAAAAATCCTTCACTTGTTTCTCAAATAACTGGAATTGATAAAAAATTAATAGAAAGATTTTCAAATATACTTTGCGTTATTTCTTGTGGGCACTATATCAAAGAAGAAATGTTTAAAAATTATTGCTTTGAAACAGCACAAATGGCTATTTCACTTTATGGTTGGTATAAAATGAGTGCCACTGTTCACAAACTATTACTTCACGGAGCTGACATTATAAAATCTCTACCGTTGCCAGTAGGGCAACTGTCAGAAGATGTAATTGAAAGTGCCCATAAAGAATACAAAACATTAAGACAATATCACTCGAGAAAAACATCTAGAATTAATACAAATACTGACATATTTAACTGGATGCTGGTATCCTCGGACCCTGTCGTAACGAACACTCGAAAAAAACCTAAAAAGAACCAAACAAAATTTAATGAAGTTGTATTAGGTATGCTCAGATTGCCTTCATTTTGTGCTGGTGATGATGATGACAGTGACGATGATGATTACGATGGTGGTGATAATGAGAAGGTCAATAATGATGATGAGGACATGGATGTAGAATAAAGTCTGATTGTAAAATATAATTTGTATACGTATTACTTTTTTTTTTTTTTTTTTTTTTTATTATATTATACTTATGCTCATAAAATAACGAGCGTCGACTGTGAAGGTCATTAGCTGTAGTAGGATTTGTATTGTAGGTTTGTATTGTATATTTTTGGGTCGATAGGGGGGAACACGTGTGTGACGTATTACTTATCGATATCATTAATTTAAAATACAGAAATTATTAAATGTAAATTATTTTTATCTATAATACTTTAAGTACCCAACTGCAACGAACACTAATTAACTATTTACTCCTGTAAGAGGAACTAGAGTTATGGGATGTTGGTTTCATCACAACCAGGTTGATCATTTAATTTTAATAACACCTAATTAAAATAATATATCATAGTTAATAACTACATAACTTGTAAATATATATATATATTTTTTAATAATAATAATAATTTATTAATTCCCCAACAAGCAATTTTAACAATATATATTACTAAATAACAAATTTTTGTTGGATCACTTCCAAAGCCCAATTTAAATGATTAACTTTTAATTATAATGGTGGAATTGAATTTTATTATCTTAAGCTCAATAGATAAATTAAGTTACACATTTTTTAATGCTTACACTAAGCTTACCTAGGGATATCAGTCCTATTTTCATCTTTGGTGCACCTCTGTTTTATATAAAAAATTATGAAGTTGATAAGTTTAAACCAATTTAACCTATTTAACATTGTAAAAATAAATATTTATCATGATTTTTTTTTTTTAATATTTACCAGCTTATTTTTGTTTAAATTATCAATTAGGCTGTATGGAAGAAAATGAAGTCTTTAAACTATTTAGCAACTGTTAATGCAAATCAGTATGCATTAAAGGCTTTGAGGATGCTTATGTGTTTACCTTTATTACCAGGAACAGAAATAGAGCAAGGGTTTTTGCTCATCAAAGCATATGCTGCTCACCATAATGTTCCAATGCTAAACCTTTTTGCCTATTACCAAGGGTAATTTAATTCTAGACAAATTAAATATAATTAAAACTGATTAAAATTAAAAAAAAATAATTAATTGACTTTTCTTATATTTTAATTTTATTAACAGTTATTGGATAAGACGTGTTGGCGTAAATATATTGTCAGTAAATGGCGTCCCAAGAAGGACGAATAATAACCTTGAAAGTTTCCATAATACTTTAAGGTACCAATTTTCGGTTATACATCCAAATTTATGGGTTTTTCTTGGTAAATATAATACATTTTATGTAACTTATTTAATTATTAATTTCTTTCTATTCAATTTAACTATGATTTAATCAACTGAGTTTATATTTTATAAATATTTTTTATGGTTAGATTAAATATTTAAAAACACATCACATGTAACATGTGATTTGGAACATAAACTCTAAAAAAATTCTAATGTTATTATTATTAATGATACAAAATAATTAAAAGTACTTACATCTTAGTTAACTAGTTATTCAATTCTACAATATTATTTCTGTCCCACTCTGATTGATTAGTCAATTTTCCTTTTAATTCATTTTTCTTATAAGTATTGTTTTTCTTTAATTTACATATATATTGACCAAATAGTAAAACTAAGAAACAATAATAATAATACTACCTAGTAATAATTTAATTATTATCAGAAGTAAGTATTTATTCTATCAATATTAATAATAATAATAATAATAATAATAATAATAATAATAATAACGTTGATTGTAATATTACTAGGTCAAATATGTTCACTGAGTTCAAAATACCACATAATGGTTACACAACTAGATAATGGTCTGCAACCCACAAGAAATTTAAAAACAAAATTTATGTTAAATTCAAAACGCATCAAACAGGCAACTGAACACCATGAAGCTGGTATATTGAGTGTTTGGCAATTTTTAACAAAATGCTCTCACAGTAGTGCAACTTATGAGCGTAGACAAAGGAATTGGGTATACTAAATGGTCAAGAGTCAGATGATGGCGAAGTGGCAGAAAATGACCTGAATGAAATTCCTCCTGTAAATATTGAAATGGAACAAAATGATGAACATGAACCAAATCAACCGAGTCCAAGTGTCTGTATGACATGTAATATAGTTACAACTGGAGAAAACGTGGCTCAGTACATTATTTTGCCATGTGGACATGCATGGGTGTGTACCACATGTGTTGGGGTTTTGGAGAACCAATTTCCTGTAAGATGTCCTATGTGCCGTGTAGATGTTAATGCTTTTCAAAGAATGTTTTTAAACTAACAACTTTTATAATTTAAATTTGATTATTCATTATATTATGTCATATTATATACATTTAAAAATATTAATTTCAAAATTCAAATCATACTGCTCATCTTATAAGTATGTTTTACAAAAAATACCAATCCTCTTTATGTTAAAAATTTGAGCCTAAGAAGCTTTGGTTGTGTAACATAATACATGATACAATATATGTGTTTTGTATTATTACTTCAGTTTCCAGCAGAATTACTATTACTATTATTTAAATAAAACATGGTTAAATTACATTGTTAATAAGTGAATTACCTATTGTAACTATTAATTTAAAATACTTACTATTAAGAATTAAGATACAGTGTTCTATTTTCTACTGTTTACAATGAATAATTAATATTAAATAATGTACGACTGCATATACCTTTAAATAAATACAGACTCAGTGGCGTATTTGAGGGGGGGGCCATGGGTGTATGGCCCCCCCCTTGGCATTTTTATTGGTGATATTTTAATCACGGTTATATCCTGTATATAGGTAATAAAATAATATAGAATTTACACAAGTGATATTTAATATTCATTTCGTATTTTAAATTTTTATCAACGTTACCAAAATGTGTTGATAATGATATCGGCCAATTCTTAGATCATATACGATATTCTATACGGGCCAATTCTTGTCTAAATTAATATACCACGGTTGTAGTAATACACTGATATCACACTATACCACGGAATACAATCTACGTTTGTTATATTATCAAAATTTTTGTGGAGGCAGCCGCATTATGATTGCGGTTACCTCCAACGGGCATCAGGCACTTCTCTAAAATGATAACCAAAAAGACGTGAAGTACTGAATTCTGAAGTGTTAAGTGTTTTTGCACCCGAATTGTCTGTGGCTTTTCGCTTTTGCAACTTACTGTTTTGTTTATTAATTAATTATCAATTAAGATTATTTTATTATAAACTGATTGTTTCATTAATCATTATGAAGAGAATAAATGATTATTTTAAAACTAATAAATCTGAAGAAAATATTTTAGTTACATGTCCTACTAAAAAAAAATAAAACATTAGAAAATGATGAACAAAAACAAATTGATGATAATCAACATTCCATTAATGGTAAGTAGTCTCTTAAAGATTTTCAAATACTTTTTTCCATTCTACTTATAATTTTTATTTTTATATTTTAGTAGGTACCTACCTATTTCATATTTGAATTTTATTATATTATTATTTTGATAACTGCGCCTTTTTAAGTTTCAGAAGAATTAGATATTGGAAATTTGTTTGGATTAAAAATAGATGACCATACTAAAGCTGCCTTGTTAAAACGTTCAAATGTACCAGATGAACATTTCATTTACCCATTTTCCATTCATAACAAAAACAGTAAACAACTTAAGCGTTATTTAAGGAAAAATCACTTTGAACAATTTACATGGCTAGAATATTCAAGATCAAAAAATGGACTATTTTGTAAGTACTGTATACTTTTCCTAACATCTGAGTATGGCGGTCGAAGAGGTACAGAAAAATTAAAACGACTTATTACTGAGCCGCTAAACCAGTTTGCCAAATTATTAGGAAAAAATGGGCTATTAGAAACACATCAAAATAACGACTATCATAAAAATTGTGTTCAATTTTCTTTTGATTTTCAAAAAACTTTTTCAAACCCAAATAAAGTTGTAATTAACATAATTGATACTGAACGTATGAAACAAATTAAAGAAAATAGAGAGCGCTTAGTACCAATAATTGAAAGTATCATTTTCTTAGGACGCCAAAATATTGCTTTAAGAGGACACAAAGATTATGGTATACTTTCTTCTGAACCTCATTCATCAGAAACTGTTATTAATGAAGGCAACTTCAGAGAAATTTTAAAGTTTAGAATTTTATCAGGTGACAAAACTCTTGAAAGTCATTTAAAAAATAATAATGCGAAAGCAACTTTTATAAGTCCTACTATTCAAAATGAATTAATAGAGTGTATCAGAAAAGAAATTGTATGTAAAATCATTAAAGATATTGAACAGGCTAAGTACTACAGTATTATATTCGATGAAACAACTGATGTATCAACAATCTCTCAAATGAGTTTAAGTATCCGATATATTTATTCAGGAAAAGTGTTTGAAAGATTTGTTACATTTATTGATTGTCATTCATCTATGGACAATGAAAATGAAGACAGCGATGGAGTAGATTCAAACAACCAGATAGAACCAAAATTGACTGGAGAATTTCTTGGTGATATAGTTATACAAATGATGTCCAAACTTGGCTTAAAATTTGATAATTGTGTAGGTATTGCTACTGATGGCTGTGCAGTGATGGTTTCTACTATAGTTGGGGCTGTTCAGCGTATCCAGCAGTCAACAAAAAATGCAATTCATTGTCCTTGCAATAATCATGCTCTGAATCTATCAATTTCAAAGTCATCAACAGTTCAATCAATTCGTAACTGTATTGGTATCATGGAACAAGTTATATCCTTTTTTAACGCATCAGCAAAACGCAATTTCATATTAAAAAAAATGCTCAAAAAACAATTTGTAAGTATTTGTCAGACCAGGTGGGTAGAAAGGCATGATAGTGTGTTGCATTTTAAAATGTCATTACCTGAGATTATTAATGCCCTTACATCTATATCAAAATGGGATGATATAGTATCATCGTCTAAAGCCAAAACCCTTTTATTTTCAATTTCGAACTGTGAATTTATAATTTCTCTCTACTCATTATCATCTGTATTAGCTGTAACGTATCACGCAAGTAAGACACTACAAGGAAAATACCAAGATATATTAACTTCTTCTGAAGTCATTGAAAATATAATTTCAATTCTCAAGAACAACCGTTCCGATTGTGATACTAACTTTCAAACTATTTTTAATGAATGCAAAGACCTGATGGAAGAACTAGATGTTGATATAAAAATACCAAGGATTGCTGGTAAACAGAACAATAGATCAAATCCACCCAATGTAAATAGTTGTGAAGAGTTTTACAAAATTACTATTTTCATTCCATTATTAGACGGTATTATAAGTGACATGTGTAGAAGATTTGGGAATCATGAAAACCAGACACTTAAAGCTATTACCAAATTAGTTCCTAAGCATTTAGTAAAATTGACAAAAAACGAAAGGAAAGAAATACTTAATGAAATAAAAAATAAATATTCATTTTTTAAGGATACCACAGATGTGCTGTTTGAGTCAGAAATTGAATTGTGGTATACCAAATGGATCCATTACAAAGGTGATTCATTTTAAGAAATTATTCTATTTATCTTTTATTTTTTATTTTTATATTATTTTAGGTAATGGTCTACCATCAAATATCTTAGAAGTAATTGATGAGTGTTCTGATATGATTTACCCTAATATTAGTTCTTTGCTTCACATTCTTGCTTCTTTGCCAATTAGTGTAGCAACTGCCGAACGCAGCTTTTCCACTTTGCGCAGGTAAAATGTTTAAGCTATTTTTTTTTGTTAAATTTCCCTAATGTTTATTATTAATAGACTTTAATTCAGACTATAAACTACTGCTTCAATATTCTTCAGTTAAGACTATATTATTTACTAAGATGGTTATTAAACATTTATTTAGTAGTTAGTTATTCTTATTACTTATTATTCATAAAATATTCACTACTTATAATTAATAATTATGCATATTTATTTATATAATATGTTATAAATAAATAAATTGCTTACATTTGATTTTGCTTTTACCTCTGCTTTTATGCTGTTGCATGATGCTTTGTTTTAGATTAAAAACTTGGTTAAGAGCAAAGATGGGTGAGAAACGACTAACTGGCTTGGCTTTATTAAATATCCATAGAGATATTGAAGTGGATGTAGAAACAATCATAGATCAATTTTCAAAAGTAAAAAATAGATCTATATTACTTTGAAAATTGTTGTAAATATTTTTTTTGTCTGATTTATTGTACAATTTATATAATAATATAGCCATATATATAAAGGTACCTATATGTATTTCTTAATTTTGTTTTATTATAACCAAATCAAGGACTCAGCTGCATTAGCCGGGGTACGAGTATTACATGACTTTAGGATTTAAGTATAATATGTATATCATACATTTTTTTTTATAACATCAAATAAATGTTAAGCAATAATTAGTTAAAAAATACATTAATATACGGTTAAAAATAATGAATGGAAAATTTTGAATTCCTCACAATATTTTGTGGTGTATTACAATTTTTAAATAGCCCCTCCCTTGATTGAGCTCCAGCTACGCTACTGTACAGACTGCAATTAAATTTCTATTGTAAATAGTAATAAAAAAAAATTACAAATTCATTGAATGTATCCCTATACTATAGCAAAAAATGATTAGTTTAAATATAAAAAAAAAAAATTCTGGTATCTAATTAATTTGTAAATGTTTAGCAATTCTTTATCTTGTACTTACTTTACCATTTTAAAATACTTGTTGAAGTAAGTGAACATAGTAATTTCAATTTCACAGATGATATTCATTTCAATTAATTAAACATTTTTACAAACCTAATTTCGATTGTAAATTGTAATCCAATTATATTCATACAATTCAGTGAGTTTATTTCCCCATTTCGAACACTACTATTATGTAGAGCTGTACTATGTTGTTTCACTTGTAATGATGCGACTACATAATTTTTACATTCGACATTTTTTTTTAGGTTCATTGATACCATCATACTTTTAGGTATGATGTACACAATTTATTTATATGAAAGCAAAAATCAAATGAATTGTTTTATTAATTTTAATGTAGAGAATTATTAAAGTAAATAAAAATGTATATTTACTATCACAAAGATTTTATTAACTTTCAGAAACTTTGTTTTTTTTAACATAAATTTGTATATTCACTATTTTTCTGTTGATTTAAAATATACATAAAATAGAATTGAGACTTAAATTATTTACCTATAGCTATGAACTTCTTTTTGTATTTTATATTTATGTATCATGGTACATTATAGTGGCTATAACTTATAAGTGTTTGCCTGTATTGTATTACAATTATTGGCTTCTAAAATTCTTTGAATAAAAGCTATACATTTTAATATTTATTTCCCTTATTTTTGTAATAACTTATAAGTGTATTAAGTATTCAACATTATTAACACAATAAACAAATGAGATAAAATATATACATACAAG
This sequence comes from Myzus persicae, assembly GCF_001856785.1. Lineage (NCBI taxonomy): Eukaryota > Metazoa > Arthropoda > Insecta > Hemiptera > Aphididae > Myzus > Myzus persicae. Next base: position 19,705 of record NW_019100783.1, read on the forward strand.
AATAAGTTGGACAGAATAGGGAAAGACACCCATTGACGGCACTGCACCCCAGGTGCGATTTTAATTGTTAGTAAAAAGTAGATACCTACACCAGTTTCTTTTCAGGCGTCTAGGTGTGTTAGGAATTTGAGGCTATTGATTAGTGGATTGGTGAGGACGCTGATGTTTTGTGGGTTTTGTTGTAGGTGACAGAAGCAAGTTTGTTTAATGTTGGAAAATAAAGTTCTTTATGCAGAGAGTCGTTGGTAATATACCAATATACCAATATACCAATATACTAAGGAGCTCCCGAGATTAACTGTTGGCATAAGGATTGGAATGCTTGTATTGCCTTAGTATTGGATGGTTTAGCTGAGCCCCATAGTTGAATACCATATAGAGCGTAGAGCCATACTGGTGTCAGGAGAGCTGTGTAGATTGTGTGTTTAGTTTTTGTTGAATATAATTTAATATTGTATAAAAAGTAACATCATATTGTACATCATACTTAGACATGTTAACTTGAATTTTCCATTTGTGGAACCAAATGGATAACTTCAATAACTTTGATAGCTTCAAGCATGGTTAGATGATTTTGAATTATAAGAGATGCTAGAATGACTGTATCGTCGCCAAATGTACCTACCAAGGGTGTTATATTTGTTTTGTGGTAGGTCACTGGTAAAAATATTAAATAGAAATGGAGCTATGTCGCAACGTTGTGGAACGAATTTGTAATTTATAACATAAATTGCCTGTAGGTGGTGGTTTTCAGATAATTACAAATTCATAAGTACAAATTATTCTATATACATTTCTAGCTAAATGCTATCGTTAAAAAAAATTGAAATTATAATTAATTATAACATCATAAAAAAGCAGTACCAACTACCAACTGATTAGAATGAAAAGTAAACTGTAGGCCTTATATAAAAATAACTAACTATACCCACTTAATAACTGTACTTAATATGAATTAAACAATCCGTTAATTGAATAAAATTATTATAATCATAACATAATAATAAAATTAAACAAAATCATACACTGTTTAAATGCAAATACGCGTATATACCTATACTTATAAATATTAAATGTACAGAATATAAATTCTAAAAAATAACTAATAATTCAAATGTAAATTGATTTTATTTTTATTTTTATAAAGATATTCGTTAATCGTCAGTTACTATATTCTCACATTTATATTTAAAACTAGCGTTCCTGTTACAATCCAAAATGAAAACAAAATTATATACAATGTGGTCAGGGCCGTCCTTAGGGCAGGGCGAGTGGGGCCCTCGCCCTGGGCTCCGCGCCTTTGCCACAGTTGGACAGGCCCCGCTTTTTTATAGATACTATAAAAAAAGTCAAGTTTATACCAGGTACCTACGACCTGCCTATATTATATTTTATTGACGTCAAATGAATGTATCGAATTTTAAACGAGTTAATGATTAAAATTCAATTTTCAAAACTGACAATTATAAAAATAACTATCTCTGAAGTGCGTGCTTTGTCCCAAAAAAGTAACCAACTTTGCTATAATATCTATAGGAAAAAAAATTGCTCACCAACTAAAATGCTAGGTTCCTTAAAAATTGCATTAATGGAAATTCAAATATATTAAAAATACATGGGATCAATTATTTTTCGGTCATTTAAAGTTCAATTTTTTTGAATTCTACAAGAGTTTTTTCTTTCATAGCTAGCATTTTTGATAGAAAATGTCCTACAAATGTTCCTACTTTAAACAAAATAAAAACGTTTACCGGACATTTTTATCAGCGTATAATATATAAATTTAACATTTTTACGATAGGTACATGATTTTCATTGTTAAATTACGAATTTTTATGTATCAATTTTTGATATTTTGTTGTAATGACTCTTGACATTTTCTCCAAATGTTAAAATGGCCATTTTCCATACATAGTAATATTTTCAAACAATTTTGACTATTTTTTTTTATAGACATAAGACATTTTTTTTTAAAATTTTTTTAAGTTAAAAAAGTTTTTCCTTCATAGCTAAGATTAAACATTTTAACAGAAGATTTCACATAAATCTTTCTACAAAAAAAAGTTTACTTAAATGGAAAATTAATTTTTATGATTTTTGATATTCAGCTGTAAATTTAAAATTATCGAATTCCCATTAATCGTTTTTTAATATTTACAAGAAAGATTAGCCATAGCATAGACTCTTGAAAAGTTCACCAAATATTTACCATGCACGGTAAAATTTTCAAACTATTTTAACTATTTTTGAGCTTTTTATTGACTTTTTTAAAATTTTGTAAATTATTTTTCAGTTAGAAATTCATAAGTTTTTTTTTCATGGCTATAATGACCATGTCATATAAATATATATGACATGTTGATGTGTTATTAATTTATTTACTTATTCATATTATTGTAGGTATAACTGTATAAGGTACTATATTTTTAAGTCTATTTGCGCGTTGCCCATGTATACCTAGGCATATATCATAATATGCCATAACTGCCCACCAACGATAATGACATTTTAGGCCCCGCAATTTTCTCTGCCCTGGGCCCCGCAAATCGTCAGGACGGCCCTGAATGTGGTTAAGCGTAATCGAAGTGAAAGCGACTGTTGTAATACTGGCCCTTAAATATTAATTAATTTAAATAGTAAAAATAATTTTTTTATTAATTATAATTTTAGTGCATGTCTCAAATGTTGGGAATCATTGGTTTCCGGATATTTGCAGTCCGGAGTTTTATGTTCCAAGACATTACATTCCGTAGTTTTACAGTTCGTTATATTAGATTCCGGAATTTTGCAGTCCGGGCTTTTACAGTCTGTGGTTTTTATATTCCGGAGTATTACAGTCCGAACTTTTAACTTTCCGGATTTTTACTATTCCGTACTTTTACTTTCCGTAATATTACGGTCCGGAAATTTACGTTCCGAGATTTTACATTCCGAGATATTACGTTCCGGGCGTTTTATTTTCCGGATTATTATAATTCCGAACAATTAATTTCCGGACAATTACGGCCTACCAAGATATGTACTGCCTATAAATTATATTATGTTATATTTTATTGTCAGTTGTCATTTCTGTAGCAGGCAGCATCTAGAAGCGTTGTATTTTTGTCAATATTATTTGTTTAACTAATAGCTACTTCTTATTCTGCAGTTATTTGTATAATTGTAATAACTTACTATAATACAATTAGTATATTATTATATATTTAGTATATTATACTAAAATGGATAAATATTTGATTAAAAACAATTTGTCTTCTGTGAACGTTTCTAAACAGAGTGAGGAACATCCTTGCTGTTCAAAAAGTGTACCTGTACCAGAAAAATCACCTGTAAGAATTTATTATACCTATATTAAATATTATTTACTCTATTACATAGAAAATAACAATATTATTAATTTAAAATCTTAGACATCTGAATGTACAATTTCTTCTTCAAACAAGGATTATGATGAAGCATTTTATATCAACAGCATTGTAGAACAAAGTTTGAGTATTATATTATATTGATTTTATTTTTATTTAAGATATTGATTCAATTCTATATATGCAGTTAATTATAATTGCATTATGCCAATATATGCATATGTTAGTACATAATTACAGAAAATATAATTGTATACTACACATTTTGGAAGTATACCTATATATTTTTTATTAAACTATTAAATTGTTTTTTAAGCTTATTTCTTACTAATTAAATTGATTTATTCTTTTTAATTATTACAGTTAGATGATATTTATTCTGACAATGATTCAGATGGTCAGAAGAGCTCCAAAAGAATTAAGCTGGATGTAAGCAAACAAGGAAAACACAGGAAACAAATTTTCAGTGAAAAGTGGCTACAAAATCCAAAGTTTGCAAATTGGCTACGACCAGATAAAAATTCTAAAACAAGCGCCAAATGCATTACATGTAATGTAACTATTGGAACAGAAATGGCTTCATTAAATCGTCACTTACATAGTAAGAAACATAATTTAAGTTCTAATAGTGTTTCCAAGACTCCGTCTGTAATGGAATCTTTTTCTCCGAAATTTACTCCATTAACACAAAAAGTAAAATCTGCTGAAATCAAACTTGTGGCTTTTATAGCAGAACACAACATTCCATTTCTAGCTATGGACCATTTATCAGAGTTAATAAAAAATCTAGATCCAGAATCTGAAGTTCTTAAAAACATACAATTGAAAAGAACAAAATCTACATCTATTATGAAAATTGTAATCGGTAGGACACATAAAGAATATTTAGTTGGGTGTTTAATCAATACAAAATTCAGCATATTAACAGATGAATCCACAGACATAAGTTGTGTCAAGCAAGCCTGTATTGTTGTACGTTATTTTAATAGAGACAATGGTAAAATTGTTAGTCATTTTTTTGATCTGGCAAATATTTTTGACCCTAACAACCACGAGGTAGCGTACGAAGGCGCTACAGGAAAAAATCTGTATAACTGTTTGATAAAAGCATTTAATGATTGTAACATTCCATCAGATAATATAATACTATTTGGTTCTGATGGATGCAATTCCATGATGGGTGCTAATAATTCCGTTGCAAGTAGAATGATACAAAATTATCGCGGTATAAGTATTTGGACATGTATCTGTCATTCTTTGCACCTCTGCGCCAGTGAGGCATGTAAAATCCTTCCAAAACGATGCGAAGATTTAGCACGCCAGGTATACTCTTTCTTTTCTATGAGTTCCAAACGTAGTGCACAATTTGTTGAGTTTCAGGAATTTTGTTCAACACCAATTCATAAGTTGTTACACCCTAGTCAGACTAGATGGCTCTCATTGCACATGGTAGTTTCTAGGCTACTAGAACAATGGGACCCACTAATGTTATATTTTAGGGATAAACTTTTAAGTGAAAGGCTTATAACTATAGAAAATGTTTATAATTCATTGAATGATCCCTTAATTAAATTAATTAATATGTTTTTAGATTTTGTGTTACCAAAATTTACATCGCTCAATTCTTTTTTTCAAAGTTCAAGTGTAGTTATCACACAATTACATGAAAAAATAGTTGGCACTTTCAAAGAACTTTTAATATGTTTTATGGATCCAAATTATGTCAATAAAACCCTTATTAATGAAATAAATCCAGAAAATTCTCAACATTACTTACCATTTACTCAGATTTACCTTGGCATTAAAATAATGAAAGAAGTTCAAAAGCCTAAAATTGCTAATAATAAAAAAATGTTAGATGATTTCTATTCAAGAGTACAATCATTTCTTAAAATTGCTTGCATGCAACTAAAAAAAAAATACAATTTTAATGATCCACTGATGCCAGCTATTAAGTTGATGGACCCTAAAATTGCATTGTCCATTGAAACCAGAAAAGAAAATAGTTCAATATTTTTTCTCTTAAATTTATTGCCTAGGTTGACTAAATTAAATGACGATTTAATGCAATGTATTGACGATGAATGGAGACGGTTGCCCCATTTTAATATTCCAACTGATTTATTGAATTATTTAGATCAACCAGATATTTTTTGGTATAACTTATCTAAATTACAACTAGGCAATAAAGAATTTCCATTCATAAACCTTTCAAATTTTGCTCTTGATGTATTTGTACTTCCTCATTCTAATGCCGATTGTGAGCGTGTTTTTAGTAAGGTGAATTTAATAAAAGTAAAAACTAGAAATAAATTAAATACAGACACAATTCAGGGATGCTTGTTTGCATCTCAAGAGATGAAAATTAAAAATAACAATTGTGTTAATTATATTCCTCCCCAAAAAATGATCGACTTAATGAACACTAATAATTTGTACAACAAAAATCATAATGATGAATTTAGTTTTGAATAAATTTAATATTTAATAATAAATTCTGTTATATGTAGCCATGTAGATACATGTTCATTCCATTATATATATTAATTATTATTAACAAGTAGGTAGGGCCAATGTTTATTTTATTATAATTAACAATAAATATTATGTTTTAGTTTCGGTAGAAAGGACTTTTGTATTTTAATATGTTAAGTTTATATTGTTATTATTATTAATAATATTATGTTTTTGTTTTGGTAGAAAGGACTTTTTGTATTTAAATATGTTAAGTTTATATTGTTATTATTAATTACATATTTATATGAAATAAAAAGTTACAATAATATAATGTTCAATTAAAATGAGGATTCAATTTGTTGTTTTTAAATTAAAAAGCTACATTGTAAATCTGTAAACTATGATACTATGATAGACGATAGTATCATTAATTGATTGTATGGTAAATTTATAACATAGATAAAATATATTTAATCTATGATGATGTGGCGACCCACAACGTTACCGCGGTATCAGCGCGCCGGCCGTAGTCAGCTGCGCGCCCCCTCTCTAGCGGTCAATATCCGTAGCGCGCGCCGAGCGTCGCTAGCCTCCACCTAATCGCCTACCGAGTGCCGATGAGCTCGTTCTCTTCGCTGACGGACGTCGTCAAACACACATCGACTTTTTCCCCTCCGATTGTACACCCCGCGATATTGTTATGCACGTCGTTAAAAAAACCACGTTTTTTCTTCTTCTCTTTGTTAAATATATGCTTTAACCTTTGTTTTGATTGTTAATAAATAAAACCTTACTTATATCCGTAAACTTTTGTTGTTTATGATTTTGGTAACCTGCACGGAAGGCTGACAGCGAGTCGCCTACTGACAATCAAACCAAATTGGTGACCTCTCTACTCTCTAGTCAGATTTTCTACGTCCATAACTCATACACGCCATGCAAAATTGGGGAGATATTTGGTCGCTCGGAACCAATGGTGTAAATTCCGACAACGAAAACGTCCCGAACGCGAACGCCGCGAGTGCGAATTCGAACGAGCGCGCCGGCGACTCAGCACACCACGCTACCCCGCTCGGACCTCAGACATTACCGTTGTTCGATATCGACGCCCTCACTTCCGTACGGTTACCCGGGTTTTGGCGACGCTCGCCCCAACGGTGGTTCACGCACGTGGAAGCGCTGTTCCACAGCCACCGCGTGAGATCTGACCTGTCGCGCGTGAACCACGTGCTCACTTCGCTGGACGACGATGGAATTCATGTAGTCGAAGATCTACTCGGTGTCGACGTTAAGTACTCCGCAGTTAAGAGCCGACTCATCGCCGCCTACGACGTCCCACAAGCCACGCGGTTTCGTTCGATCATTCAACACGGAGGTATGGGCGACCGACGCCCGTCACAAATGTTACGCGACATACGTAGCGCGTTGCCGAGTGGAATCGACGAATCGAAGTTAAAAGAGTTTTGGCTGCAAAAACTCCCGCCCACCATTCTCACTGTCATTTCCGGTCTTGACGGCTCGCTGGAGTCTCTAGCCGAACGAGCCGACCGAGTCGCGGATGCAAGCGCCGGTCATGATTTGTCCGCCGTAGCGCGCGAACCCGACCGCATGCAATCCATGGAGAACGCGATAACGGCACTGACCGCGCAGATCGCCGCACTAGTTTCGGCACAGTCAACTCAAAACCGACCCTCTCGCAACCAGGACAGACCGCGATCAAAATCGCGTAATCGCTCCAAGTCCCGAACACAGAACGACGATTGGTGTTTCTATCACAATATGTACGGAGCCGACGCGCGGAACTGCCGCGATCCCTGTGCATACAAGTCGGAAAACTGATGGAAGCGGCGGAAGCCAATCTGCCTCCCGCCGCTCACAACACCTACAGACTCTTTGTCAATGATATCCGTTCCGGCAGACGTTTTCTCGTCGACTCGGGCGCCGAAATCTCCGTAATTCCACCGGGCAACGGCCCACGCGTCAGATCGGACATAGTGTTGAGCGCCGCGAACGGCACCCGAATATCGACATACGGACCTAAACAATTACACCTAAACCTTGGTTTCGCCCGTGAATTCGTCTGGACTTTCGAAACAGCTGACGTTGCTCGACCGATAATCGGTGCAGATTTCCTTCATCATTTTGGCCTTTTGGTTGACGTGCGGAACAAACGCCTGATCGACCGCGTCACCAATAAGTCCGTCAAAGTCATTTCTGTCATTGACGTCGCCGTAGATGCCGTGAAAGTCGTGCCTCTACCTCAAAAGTGGACAGAAATTTTGAAATGTTTCCCGAACGTCACACGC